>NW_006380307.1:0-1592 GCF_000327345.1 Myotis davidii
ACACGCTGAGCTCAAAAGGTTTGCCATCATTGATATAGACTCTTTACCTCCACTCCTGTTAAAAGCATGAATTCCCTCAGCTTCGTCCATTGATGTTCTGAATTTTCCTCTGTCTAACATTCTCAAGGACTTCTCTCTTGCAATTAGCTTTTCTCAGGCTGTTTCATGTACTCATCCCTTTCTTTGAAATAATTGAATCCATCACACATACCTTATATTAACTATCAAAAGGAAAAACAAGAGTAAAACTTCTCTTGATCCCCATGCTAATAACCTTGATATTTTATCTGGAGGCTGGTGGACAACCAGTAAAGGGTATGAAGCAACGAATATCATGAATTTGTCTCTTTGAAATTTCTTTCCAGCTGCTGTGTGCAGGATTGATGGAGGGGTAAGACAGAAAACAGGAGGACCTCCCAGGAGGTTGGCTAGTAGCTTTACGTAGACGGTGGAAGTGGAGACTGGTATTAGATAGATGTAGAGAAAAGAGTAACAAGAAGCATAAGAGGAGGTAGGCTGGATCAGATGACTGGTTCAGCCATTAAATGTGCTAAAGTTGGGTATCTGATGAACTTGAAAGTATAGTTATTAGATATCAGTATCCAGGGACTAAATCAGTAAACATTTGAAATCTTTGGCCTATGAGGTCCAATCTTGAAATATAGAGAACTTACACACCCACACAATCATCTTGAAGGTACTGGTAAAAAATACGGTGGAGAAAGCTATCTAGTAAGAGAGCTACCTATGTATATCAACTTATATATGCTTTAAGTTAGTTTTGGCTTATTGTTTACTACTTCCTACCCCTGGCTTCCTTGGAACACAATTTCCTCATGTATAAAATAAAGGGGTGTGCATACAGAATTATAAAGTCTATATCAACTTCCAACTCTAAAATTCAAAATATCTGACACTCAGGTTAATTTTTATACCCAGGGGAAAAAATCCTATATTTCATTTAAGTAATGTCCCAGAACCAGAACCTCAGCAGGAGTCACCTGCCCTTCCCATAATTTAAAATTCCAGGCAAAAAACTGGCCTCTCAGGTAGGGAAGATTTGGGACCCTAATCGTGGCTCTGTTTGGATTCACTGAGAAGAAGTCCTGAGACAAGGTTTTGAGCATAAATTAGTTATTCGGAAGATAAAGAAAATACCAGTCTGGGAGTTACAAATCAGACAGGTAAGTAAAAGGAGCCAGTAGGGTGTATTTTAAAGCCAGCTCCCACTGTGGGTTCCTGGAGCTTATTCCCACTGGACAAATTTGGGAGGCCAACGTTATTCCATCTGGAGGGTGAGAGAGTTATATGCTACTTCCAGGTAATCACTGCTTGAGAGCTGTGCCTGTGGCACATCTTGCTTGCTGCATGCAAGCCAAAGGGTCCTTCTATAACCATAGGAAGTCTTCAGACAGAAACGAACCAGGTGCTGGAAGTCAGGCAGCAGCAGAATCATAAAGGTGAGCGGATACATGTAAGGCCCATTGTTATCTGCTCTGCTACTCATAAGCAGGAAAAAGAAGTCTCCACTCACCCTGAGGAAACTGAAGGGTGGTTCCTGTGAACTAAAGGCCTTAGGACGGGCCACAGTG
>NW_006380308.1:0-1591 GCF_000327345.1 Myotis davidii
CAGGCCATAGTTTGAGGACCCCTGATATAGACCATATAGTTCAGCTAATCATTTATGAGGAAATAAAAAAGGGGGGAATTTAGAGTCTGTTTCTGACCTATCTATATAATCTTAATTACTCTTCATTAAGTTTTTTCCCCATTTTATAGATGAAGAAGGTGAAGATCAAAAAGGTTAAACAAAATGCTTGAAATCACAATGCAAACATTGAAATTAGATCTTTGTATCTGAACCCAGGGTGGGTTTCCGCCTGCTGTCATGGTAGCCATGTAGGTCTAGGAGATGGACAAAGGGCCATCTTTTAAATGTGGAGCTTGGGGCTGTACCGGTCAGAAAGCACTTCCCAAGACCATGGCAGTTTCAACCACTGTCCAGTCTCCAGTAAGCCAAAGCGGGCTGCAACCAAGCACCCCACTCTCTTCAAAGCTTAGCTGACAAATGGAGCTTCTGACCAAATTTTCATTTGAAGGAAGAGATCCAACTGCTTAAAATTTTTTTTACAAGTATTAAACTAAAGCTTCACTCTGACACAGAACATATCCTGGATTGACTTGAGGATTCTTCTGGCTAGATTACTAGATGCTAGAGGTTCAATGGACCTGATGGGTGAACAACCTACCAATCACAATCCAGTTTTCTAGGTTTGTTTTCTCCTAAACTTACACTTCCCCAACTTGCCTATTTTTTTCCAGTCTCCTTAACATCAGTATGGTACATGGATACCCACCATTCTGTTTTGCTCATAGCCAATTATATTATGTATCTCTCCCCACCTGGGTCATTCAGAAGGTCTAGAATATTATGTCACAGGGAATAAATGCCACATTTTGATTACAGATATGAGAGAGTATATCATATAAATGAAGGCACAGCATAATTGATAAAATTTGCATTGCAGTTAAGTGCCTTGCTATAAATTAGTTCTACCTCTGTAGCCACTGTTCCAACTGATTGTTATCCTTAATTTAAAAGGTAGAGTTCATCCCAGCTGTAGAATCTTGTTTATGTAATTCTTTTCTGCTTATTGTTAGGACTAGATTTTAAGTAATAGAACAGATAGGAAAGTAGTACATTATATATGGCATTTAACCATGTCTTCTTTTTAGAAAGATAAATGCAGCTGTTCCACATTCTTTTCTTAAAGCAAAATAAACAAACAAACTAATCCCAAGTAGCTTCTGAACATAATCATCATTAGAAGGATTGGTTTACACCTAACATGGCTTTTAGGGGAAAGCAGAATGTTCTCAAGATTTTGATGCTCTCTCTAAAAAATTTTCTTTGTTTTGTTTGAAAAGGAAATTTAATTATAAAGAAAAGCTTTATCTTCCCTTGGGGACCAGTAGTTTTATAACAAGAATAGTCTTTTCATGTTGTAATTCTTTTATAGGTAAAGAATGCTTGTGTTTGAAGCCCACTGGAACTTATTGAAATGAATATATCCCCAGTGGGTTTTCATAATATCTATTTAGGGAAGAAGATTGATACAATCCTGAGAGCTGACATCTGGTACAATTGGGTATTTATAGATTAGGCTTCACAGAGTTTTTTTTATTGTTTTATTTATTTTTTTATTGATTAAGGTATTACA
>NW_006380309.1:0-1592 GCF_000327345.1 Myotis davidii
TTTTATGCATGTTTGTAAAATTCTTTCCTGTGCATTGTATATGAGTTTTAGGAAGATTGGTAACGCTATCTAATAAATTATTGATAAAACATAAAGACCTCCTATTCAGCAAAAGAGGGGAAATCAACCCACGTCAAGTTTTCAATGTTCACATCTTTCTAAAGGATATTTATAAGCACTGAGTAAAATGACACCATATCACTCTGGTTATGTCTTCCTAACAAAGTGTTAATTGCCGCTAAGCTTTAACCCGCATTTTTCTGACTAATTCAAGCCATCTGCTGCTGAGTCCACCAGATATTTTTATATTGTGGGTTAATGGGAATTAATGGGCTATTTTGTCTCTTTCTTCCTCAGAGCTTCAGAGTAAATGCCAGTTCTGAAAGGGACACTTTTTTATCTTTTTTTAAATGATGCATCCTTCCTTGAACTGCAACTTAGAAAATACCAATAACTCTGTGCTTTGGATTTTTTATAGCTTAACATTCTTATGACTTAACACCAGTATCTTATATAACTGATCTTCTATCAGTGTTTTTGAAATGGTTGGACTTAGATAACACAGTGGAGAAATTCAACATGATGCTGCCTTTTTGTCACAAAATGTACTTTAAATTTCACTTCTGGTAAGAAGTGTCTAAAAACAGATACAATTCACATGGCTTAGTACTTGAGAATCAGATGTTGTGCAGCGTTGAGTGTGTTCACCTCCTTATTTGGTGGGCTTTTCTGTTTATTTGTATCCATTGGCATGAACTTCCCAAAGTAAAGATTTTTAGTTCCAGTTTTCTCCAGATCACGGTATGAAATTGAATGAGCTCTCTGATATGGTTTGGAAATTGCATTTACATTAGGCATAGAAAGTACATTTTAGGTTGGCTCTAGGACTCTAAATTGTTACTTTATATTTGAAGAAAATTACATAGCTCAAGTATTCTCAAAGGCCACGAACACAGGGCCACTCATGGGATACTGAGCAAACAGCCCCTTGACCTTTAAAAATGTCTCAGTCCTAGTGTTTATCCTCTGATAAAGGCATTTGGACTTGTCAAAAGAGGGTCATAGTGTACAAGAAGGTCATGGGAGAACGAAGGACTTTATTTCCTTGTTTGACAACAATTCTAATAAGAACCTGGAAGAAAAACAATTAAAAAAATTAACTGAGACAGAGCCCAATAAAAAGCAATCACCTAAAATGTTCCCTAATTGGCATGGTGATTGCTGAAGACTTAGTTACTGAAGTCATTTGTATATGATCAAGTAAATGCCATTCAGTCATCTGTAATTCATATCCCTGTTACTGACAATAGATGATTAACAAATGCATGGTGAATACTTCTGAAATTTCTGAGGAGCTTGCTGGCTTAGATTATCCATTTGTGTAATTCTATGGGACAATGGGGTCCTTAAGGAGACAATTTTTTGCCAGTCTGAGCAAATGCCTAATCTTGAGATTCTTAAATGGTTTCTAAAGTATTGAAGCCAGTGAGTGATAGGATATTAAGGCCATCATAATCTATCCTATGTAAGAAAAGGCTAATATGAACATCAGCCGAACTGTGGAATGACCTGTCGCTATGATGCACACTGAC
>NW_006380310.1:0-1592 GCF_000327345.1 Myotis davidii
TTGAAAACATTCGTATTTTCTTAGAGCAGCCCATGAAATCCAGATACCTGTAGCAGATAACCGGGTGCTAAGAGTACAGGCCTGTTAAGGAAATCAGTTCTGCTGCTCTCACTTATTGAAGACAGATGATGTGTCCCTCATGCTTCTAGTTACATTATAAAGGTAATCCCACTTACCACTACAATTTCCTCATTTGTAGAGAAACAATATAATCATCACTTTATAGAAGAGGAAATCCAGGTTCATTAGCCTCAGGCAATACATCCAAGGTCACAAAACTAATAAGTCATTGAGGCAGGATTTAAATCCTGAGGAATAATTACTCCAATGTCTTGTTCCCACATTCTAGACCATTAAAGGTCTTGGTTAAGATATGCAATAAAGCAGGGATGAAACCCTATTACCAAAGATAAATCACTGCCATTACGATTTCTCCTAGGTTTAGGCGCTGAGGTTTGGGATGAGATCATAGGCAGCTCAGTGATTTGGCTCAGAGCTCTCAGTTTCAGTTCTGACACATATGGGAGAAGTGTAACAACTTCAAACAACATTGAATGGATGAGATTGGCAGTTTTAATGATTGGTGACAACCTAACACCCACAAAGTCTTCTGCTGTTAATAGGAATAGAACACCAAGATCCACCCTGAGCTAGAAAAATCAACTGTTACCCTCATTTTAAGTTTGACCCCAATTTGTAAATACTTACACTTGCTTTTGCTTAATGTAGGTATCCTATTTTCATTTTGTCTTTTACATATGGTGTGGGTTGGAGTGCACACAGCTAATAGAAAAATCATTCCCTAGGAAAATTGACTTGAAAAAATGAAAATAAAAGTCACAAAAATCACTCAGTTAGAATATTGAACCAGTTTATGGTAAGTGGACTTTGGTATGCTATATTTAATATCGGAGAGATAAGTTAGCAATATTTACTATAGGAGAAATAAGTTCCTTGGGACTGGAGATGTCAAACTTCATGCCATCACCCTTAAATAGTTTGAAGACTGTGGGGACGATATTTCTACCTTAGTCATGATTACATGTGGCTTTTACAATATCCCATAGTTCTCATTTCTCCCTTTGATAAATATATTTCAATGTGCATCCCCATTATTATTATTAGAACATTTTGACATTATATTGCAGAAGTTTAATTCTTAAAAGAGGGCTTCTTGTAGAGAATCATTTGCTCTTTCATATCAGCTGGCATTTCTCACTTTAGGCTTCTCTTGTCATTCTTTCCAGACAGTCCCTCTCCATATCTGGCATAGAAATAATCCTTTTACCATAGATTTTACCCAATTTTAAGTAATGTTTAGCAAATATATTTTGAAACCTTATGTGAAATGCAGTTCTTCACGTTAGGAAAACAATCATTATCTCTACTCACAAGCAAACAGTCATGGATTGTCTACAGCACTGTTATGTGTTACCATTTCTTTATGGTTGGCATTGAAATACATGACTATGTAAGTTTTAAACTTTCTTAATGAAGCATTCAATTAAAATAAAACACTGAAAAGAACTTTTCAAAAGAATGTGAATAAATGGTGTTTTCACAATGCTTTAGCACCAATACCTCTGAAAAAC
>NW_006380311.1:0-1592 GCF_000327345.1 Myotis davidii
TTGCATATTAGCCTTTTATTGTATAGGATTTTTTAAAAAGTCAGTAATTGATGTTTAAAATCACGTGGCTTTAATAAAAGATTCAGTTGTATTTAACCATATCAAGTGCATTTTATGAAACTAATGATTCACTCAACTTTGGAACTCTAGTAAATTGGAATTTCTTTTCTTTTAAGCCCTGGAGATAATTAATAAGAGAGTGTGGTGCCTAAGCAAGTTGTGCTCCAGTAAACTCATTTATCTGGGGGTGACTTACCCTCCTGTAGGCCAGTCACCAAGCTCAGTTGCTGAAAAAGAGTAGGTGGGACACACCAAGTAGTTTTATTTTTGGTAAGAGCTTCCTACCTAAGCTGTACAGGGTGAGTCCATTCAAGGATTTTCAGTTAGAGGACATCCTTCTACTTAATCCAGAAAGAGAGCAAGCACGTGAAAGAATACTCAGGATTGATGATTTTTGCATTTTTTTTTGTAATTATAATCACTATGACTGTTTAAATCTCAGTTCTAGCATTAAAGTGAATGCACATTCATCACCAGTCTTTTTGCCACTGTGAGTCAAATATTATATGTGAATTTTTTACTGCATGGGGTAGAGGTCAGTGCCCCTAACCCCCATGGTGTTTGATTGGATAAGTTTGATTCCCTAGCAATATTCTTTCCTGTAATCCTTTTTAATGTTTATTTCCATTCCATTTTGCTTGCTGTTTCCAATATTATGCTCTATGTTCCTTGCAGTATTTGGTCCTGTGTGATTCTGCCAATGTAATTTTCATTTCTGTGATGGTTTTACTTTCTATTCCACACCTTTCCTAAGTTCTTTCAGCTCATATTTCACTCCTTTGTTATAGTCTTATCTTCTGTGATTTTTTTTTTGGTACCTTTTATTTAAGTAGTTGCTTTGTGTAGTTAATCACTTCACTAGGTTTTTAAAATTTATGGCAGTATTTTTGCTCATCTGCTCTGTGGCAAGATTATTTTGGTCTGTGTTGTCATTTGCTTTTCCTATTTCTTTCCTCCTTCATGTAATGTTATATTTGATAAGAACCGACATTGATTCGTTTTTGACTATGTGTTACCTTTGGGTGAGGTTCTCATACTGAACCAGTTATTCATAGGAAGATCATTGTAGGACTGGGCAGTTTATAGCATTGGTGGGCTGTTCTTTTCTCCATCTAACATAAATCAACAACTGTGGGTTAGGCCTACTTTATGCTGCTATCTTCTGCTCTGCCTCTGACTAAATGCTTACTGAGAATGTGACATGCCTGTGAGGTTCTTTCTTCAGCCTACTTACCCTGATTTTTGTTGCCACATTAGTTCATGGAAGTCCCCACAGTGAGTCCACACATTTTCATGTTTCAGTCTAGAGATGTTGACTTACGTAAACCACTTTGGAAATTCTGCCAGGTTAGTCTGAGATCTGCAACCATAGACATCCATCCTCCCTTGTTACTTCCCACTATTTTAACTTCTCTACTTTTGGAAGTTCTTACTCATATTATTGTTATTCTGATTCACAGATGCACCTTCTAGTTTATTGAAGTAAAATACTTATTTCTGGCCAGCCAGTGTTGCTCAGTGGTTGAGTGTCG
>NW_006380312.1:0-1592 GCF_000327345.1 Myotis davidii
AAAGGAAGATGAGACAAAGGTTGGCTTTGTTGTTTTCTTTCCAGAAGGCTAGGTACCTGCCTTCCGGAGGCTTGGGGCAAGTCAGAGCCATAGTGTGACACTGCAGCTGGGAGGTTGCCCACACTGGCAGCAGAAGAGAGTTCCAGGGGATCGGGAAGGAATGCGGGGCCCACTGGGCTCCACTTGTGGAAGGGAGGGTGTTTAGGTGCAGACAGAGGATAACATATAGGCAGTTGAGCCTGTTCCATCAAAGGAGGAATAAAAACTGTGCCCTTGTCTGCAGCTCAGTCCTATGCTTACTGGAGATGGAGGCCACCTGGGTGCTCGTTTTGGCTCCAGCATAACCTTGTCTTGTCAACTTGGGGCCCGCCTTGTCCTTTGTGTCTCTGTGTCCTTGTCTGCCTGCCTGGGTAGAAGGAAATGTCTGGACCTTGGAAAGAAAGGTGCTAGAATTCCTCAGCTACAAACCACCTGTGGCACCGGAAAGAAAATTCTGAATCATAGCTTGCTTTGCTAAGTAGATTGTAATTGTATGGTTCTCTTACAGGTGACATTAACTACCAGGAATTTGCTAAAAGACTTTGGGGTGACATCTACTTCAACCCTAAGACGTAAGTAGGGTGTGGGAAGTGACACTAGAGGGGTTATCCATTTTCCCAGGAGTGAGGACAGACAGGAAGAGTTCTGAAGATTCAAACCTTTTTTCTTAGACATGAGCTACCATGTTTCCTCCTCTGAGAGAGCTGGTTTCATGAGCTCTGACAAGGTGAGAGGATGTTTCAGCTCAGTGCAGGCACTCATGAGAGTCATATCCATATGCCCTGTCAGGAGTCTGGAAATGTTATGCTTTCACACACACATTTCTTCCCCTTGGCCCTGCTCAGAACTTGGGAAATACACCCTGGAGGTCAGTGACACTGACTTCTTCCTGGATCACCCATAACTCTTTATTATCTTTAGGCGAAAGTTCACCAAAAAGGCCCCAACCAGCAGTTCACAAAGGAGCTTCGTGGAGTTTATCTTGGAGCCCCTGTATAAGATCCTCGCTCAGGTAAGGATGTCGGGCCACCTGGGTTAGGTCTGCCCCTCTAAGCACAGGGTGAACTTGGACTCCTTCCTGCCCCTTGACCTGCTCAGTTTTGTGTTACCAAGTCTGAAGATGGCTGGTCACCAGTCTTCTGGATCTGGAACACTGTAGTCCTCTAAGTGCTGTGGAATTTAGAGTGAAGGGCAATGTACGAAAGAAAGAGAAGGCACAACCTGAACAGATCTGTGCAAAGATTTTGACTATTTAAAAGAACATGACCCTTGAGAATGTATAATTTCAGTTACGGAGATTTAACTAACAGATATAATTGTGAAAGTCCTCCAGTTTTCATATATATTTATTTGTTAGGGCATTATTTATAACAGTAAGGAAAAAATTTAAAACCTGGAAATCAGTTAAATGTTCATCAGCGATAATCTGATTAAATGAATTCTGGCACAGCCCATGAAAGGAGGTATTTTGCAGCCATTAGAACAGCGGTTCTCATCCTGTAGGTCGCGACCTCTTTGGCGATCCAGCGACCCTTTCACAGGGGTCGCCTAAG
>NW_006380313.1:0-1592 GCF_000327345.1 Myotis davidii
TCCCAAATGTCAATCATTAAAAGGGTGAGAAATCCTACTGTAACTCCTCGAAATAAACCTTTTCTTTATCAAAGGGGCATTAGTAAATAGAACAACAGTTTTTTCGGGGAAGGTTATAAACCTAATGATGACTACATTTATCGTATTCCAGTGGCCCATAGAAGTTGCCTCATGTGCTCACTGATACTGAAGCCAGCAGGTGTTCAGGCAACATTGGGTTTGACATGAATGTGCACACTTGGGAACTGAAGTGAATCATCTGTGAGGCCTGCCATGTATTACCTCATGAAATACATTCAAGGCAAATATTAAACTCAGTTCTATTCAACTCAAAGAGTGGGGAACTCTGAGTGGTCAGTGGGAGAAGTTCTGAATTACATAGTCTGTTGAGGCAGTCTGGTCATGGAGCAACATGCAGAAGGGGAAGCACAGGTAGATAAAGGACCTGAAGTGGATCTTAGCATACCTGGGAAAACACAAAGATTTACTAGCCTGAGATACAAATCTTTTCATTCAACAAAGGTTTACTGACATCCAGTGGGTATAAAGTACTATGTCCTATAACAGTTATCTTCAAACCTTTATCTCCCCACCCCAAAAGTATGCTTAGCATATACAATGTATAATGATATAATATATATATCCACATATTTTTATTAGCAAAACATAATTTCTCATTAAAAATATGCATCGATGTTCCATATTATCTAACAGCATCTAATGCTCTAACATTATTGAATGTGATCTTTCCACACCTTCAATGCACACACCGCACTTTGGAGACAGCTGCCCTGGGAGATACACATTTAATTCTATGCATGAACTCCACTAGCTGATGGTCTTGTTGAGGCTGGCGATGATATCCTTTTGCTTTTCCTTTGTGTTATTAGTGCTCACAATAAAACAGGGATTCAGTGACTGTTTTATTGAATGAATAAATGGAGTTGGCCTAGGACAAGCTGATCTGGTAGGATGGAATACAATGGGTACACACATGACTACACAGCTAGGCAGAATTACTATGTAGTAGGGACTAAGAAAAGCAGATTTGCTTCTGTCATAGAATTTCCAAGGTCTGCTCTGAAGCTTGGCCAAGGAGCCCACAAAATTTCCTTTTATAAACATTTCTCATGCCTAGGCAGTCCTTAGGTTATGACTATATTTCCTCTGGTAAGAGTGCTCAATTAAGCTTAATGTGGTCCACTTAAGCTGATTCCATACTACGTATAAATCTAATACTGAACCCCGCTGGATTTCTAGATTTTTCCAGAATCAGAAGCAAACCATCCAGTTAGGAACCACATAAAACCTTCTCCCTCCTAAGTGGGTTTTATTGGTTATGTAAGATAGACAGGATTCTTTTTCTTCTTCTTCCTTAAACTAATAACTTTTTCCAATAAATCTGCAACCATGGTTGACATATCTCAGGATACATTTATCATGCTAAAATTTTGGCCACCATCTTAGCACTTTACTTTTAAGTTCTTTGGAAAAACTCCGTGTCCTTTGGTACTGTTTTGGCTGTTGGAGTTTATAAACAAGCAGACGAGGCTGGAAGGCGAGTATGACCTCATTTTGGAGGAGCAGAAGAG
>NW_006380314.1:0-1592 GCF_000327345.1 Myotis davidii
ACACACACACACACACACACCAAACCTCCTTACACATCACCAGTCACTTGACTTATAAATTCTTCTGAGTACGTATAGTCTAGTTCCTGTGTCTTTTGGCTCTCATTCAGGATTTTTTTACCCTTAGCCGAGGATAGATACGTAAGATTTTCACCTGGTAAATTCATCCTCTGTTTATCATTGGAAGTCTAGGTCAAAATGTAAACTCTCCGATATTGAGAGGTGGCTTTAGAGTTACTAAGTTGGTAGACTTAATAAGTAAGAACACTCATCCTAGTAAGCTGTAATGACATATGCTGGCGGGTTTTCATGAGTGAATGGATGTAGTTTCCTGCCTGTTTCCTGTACTAGTAGATCTGTACCTTAGTGTAATTTGGCTAAATGTGGAAGTTGGAATAAGGAGCCAACTTTCATCTGTTTCCTAAATAAATGCTCTTTCCTCAAGCTACAATAGACAGTGGGTTGCACTAGCTTGTTAGAATCCTCAACTGGGAATCTTTATCCGGAACTTGATTTCTTGTTACCTGGCAGGTTTGCTTACCTTTATTTTTGTCCAAGTATGATCTTTAAAGTGTTCAAAGCAAATAAACATTTTTTAAAAGCTAAGGGCTCCTTCAACCAGAGCATGGAAACTGAGAGGACACTGGATTAGTAAATCAAGTGGCTGCTGATGAGTAAAGAGGTTCTCTTGATGTGTGTGTGTGGTTTAACTTGTCTGTATCAATATTATACAGTACTCTGTTTAACTTCGCCCTGCTTTGCTTGATGTGTCTTTCCTTTTGTAATGAACTCATTCATCTATCACATTTGCTAAAGATTCATGTCATTAAGAACATTTTGTAAATTTGGATTGTAGAAAGCCAGTCTTACAACAGATTTTGAATGTGGAAATCTAGTCCTGCATCTGGTAACTCCATCCTTTGGTTTTCAAAAGTATTGACTAACTTTTCTTAAATAAAGAGTTTCTAAACTTAGCAACTGTTACTTTTATTGGTATTCATTCCATTTAATTGTCACATTTTTCTTTGCTTCATATTGGGACCAAATTCAGCCCCGAATAAGCTCCTGGAGTGTTAGATGTGGATAATAAATGTAGGTAACATCACACTACCACACCAGGCAACTTTGCTACCATAGATAAGGAATTCATTCTTAAACTCACTGTGGATATGTTTAAATCAGAAATTTTAACAAGTATTTTGTGGTTGGGGAGTGGGATATAAACTACACATTTGCTTCAATCATTTCCAATAAACTTGGCTTGAGAGAGATTAACCAATTGCTAAAATCTCTATTTTGTCTATGTATTTTCTGAAGTACTGCCAGATGAATCAGAACTATTTATAAATTGGCCCTCAAGGAAAGCTTAAGTTTAATATACTGAAGATGGTTTTAATAACAAGTGAAATCATTTTTTATTTCTTAGGAATAATGCATCAGGAACAATCTCTAACAGGTCATGTTGATGTAGCCAAAACAGTTATTCAACATAATGCACTGTACAAGTGGGTTAAGATTTTCACCCAGATTCGATGGCTGTAACCTGCATTTCATGAATGAGTCTCTTTGAAGACTCTTTAAGAGGATATTTA
>NW_006380315.1:0-1592 GCF_000327345.1 Myotis davidii
AAGGGGCCAAAGAGCCTCATGTGGCTCACGAGCGACAGTTTGCCGACCACTAATGGACTTTTTCTTCCTCCATCACCAATGCTTCACTTTTGTTGAGCAAGTTCACCTTGCCAAAGAAGATAGGCAGAATCACCAATTTGGAAAAATACTCCAGAAGTACATGCTAACTTGCAAACACTAACACAAAAAAAGTGTTCAGAAGAAGAAAGTAAGGTTATATTTGATGAGTTTTAGCTTCCATTTAATCCAGTTTAGACCATTAATAATGTTAAAGAGAATCCTCTTATGTGTTATAAATAAAAAAATAGTGGTTTGAAATATGTTGCAGCATTCTTAATGCAAAATTACAGGTAGGAATAATAATAGCTTACATTCATGGTAGACTTAATATGGATCAATTATTGTACTAAGTGCTTTAAATGAATTATTTTCTTAAAAGATCAAGAAATTAAGGCCTAGAAGGTCATGTAATTTGCTTAAGTTTACAAAGCTAAGGAAGCAGCAGATCTGGGAATCCAATAATCCAAGACAGTCTGCCTCCAAAGTCTATGCTCTTAAATACCGTACTTTCCCTAATGAAAGAGCAACAAATGTCAAGTCCACCTTAAGATGAATGGTGCATTCTGAACCTCTATAGTGAAAAATAATTCATATTTCTAGGCCAAAAAAATCTACTTTAATTTGCTTTTTGTAGCAAAGGCCTTTGAAATGGCAGGGCCATGATGGCTGCTCTGTATAGGACTTGTGACAAGCCAGCTGTCTAATCAGTTAATTCTCACTGTTGATTTTCCTTCCCCATGGACATGTTGCTTGGGATTTATGTGATTTTTATGCTCCATGTTCTACTGTACCCAGGTCCCACCTTGCCTGACCCTGTTCTCCAAGAAGTACACAGGCCTGCATCTTGTGACAAGAGCAAACCCAGGGCAAAAGAGAAATTAAGAAAGTAATGCTTAGTTCAGCTTTTGAATTTTAGTCTTCCATAAGATGCTACTGCCATGATAGCATGGCTTGGGACATGTATAGCAGAATTTCTTGCTGTTCCTATATTAAAAATGTGTTCTCAGAAACAGCCGGTGTGTTATGAATGCAACTGAATGCCTTAAGAAGTGGGATGATTGGAATCCCACTCCTAAGCACACAGGCTGTCGATATTTGAGAGATGAAAAATGACATGGCAGGAAGAAGTGCAGTGAGGACGAGGTTGCTGAGCGTGAGAGTCAAGCTCCCAGCATCTGCTGGCTTTGTGAACCTGTCTTTCACCTAACCATGACTGTGGAGGACTTTTCTGAGAAGTAGTTAGTTTATATTTATAAATCAATCCTGATATCTCTGCAGTAAGATGTTAGCTGAGAAGAATGCTTTATGACAGTCTTTGTGGACAAACAGGGATGGCATATCGGTGGCAGTGAGCAGTTACTCTTTATTTCTTCTGTGATAGAATGTTCAAATTCATATGGGAGGGCTTTTTGTTCAATTGGCTATTAGGAAAATGTCACAATATTAATGAAAAAAATTAGCCATAAAGACTTCACAACCTCTTTTAAAAATAATCACAACTGCCCAGCCGGCATGACTCAGTGGTTGAGCAT
>NW_006380316.1:0-1591 GCF_000327345.1 Myotis davidii
AAAAAAACAAACAAACCCCAAACAAACAAAAACAACAACCACACAGAAACAGAGATGGGAGTAGAGCACCTCCATTCATGTCAGTTAAATGAGTAAGTAAATGCATGGAAGAATTTATATTCAAAGTTTTCTTATTAAGGGTCTGAAGGGTGTGTACTGTAAAAAGAAACATCTTGTATCCTGAATACGAAATCATGGAGGAAGAGGAGGTTGTGGCAGTGCAAGCCACCAATGGGACGGATGCCAGTCCCAGGCCAACTGCTTCCACAGCCTTCCCACCCCACTGTGCATTACGTAAGAGTTGGTACAAGGCCCCCTATGCATTAACCTGCAACCAACTTGAAGGTTCAGAACCACACAGTGGACTGACCAGGCACGGATTCTTTTCCGACCAGAGGGGAAGGAAGGATCACTCCTGCCCTATTGAACAGCTGATCTGGCCAAGCAGCCATGACAAAGGCATAAAAGGGGGCTCCAAGCTGCCCTCCCCCAACCCAGAACAGTCCAGCAACTGAGCTGGAAGTAGAAGTCATTACAGCTCTTCCTGTATATTTCAGGCCCAATGAACTCACATTTACGCAAAGAAAGCAAGGAGTGAATCCCATTTCAGAACTGTCAAAGGACTGATGTTGGATCCATTATCGTGAAATTTCTTTTCTTCATACAGCTCATTAAATTGGCTTTTGTGGAATACCTATTCCATCTAAGTGTTGGTTCAGGAAATGGTCTAAAATTAAGCCAAAATATGTTGCTCAATGGCGAATAAATGGGAATGAACTCCAACAGCTAAGGCTCTCCGATGAGTTTTCTAAGTGTTGTCTATCAGGCTATAGTGCTAACATACATATATCTTGCTTAATTGGCTAAAAGGGGGAAGAAAGAATAGGAAATTGGATTTAAAATGGTCATTTAAATTCCATATCCAGTGGGATTGGTTTTTAACATATTTCCACATTTAATGTGAATCTGCTTTTTAAAATAAAAGACAACCAGTGATAAAATCTGTGTGCCATTAAAAAGAGTACACCCAACAACGGGAAAATGGACTTTTTCTGAGTCCATTTGCCTAGGAAGTTAAAAATGTAGAGGCTACATCAATGTTATAAGTGGTCCAGGCTTCAACTTCTGCTGCTGATAGAAAAAAGAAACCCGGTTTTGTTTTAATGCACTATCTGATTGCTAAATATATAGAATTATTCTTTATTATCATTACAACTGATACTATCTATTGAGTTAGCAATGAGTCATACATTGTGCTAACAGCTGGATACAAATTATTAAATTGAATGTTCCCAGCAGCCCTAGGATGTAGATATTCCTATTATGCCAATTTCTCATGGAGAAGACTGAGACTTGAGGTGACATTTCTAGGGTTATCAATAGCTAACGATTAGAGGTTGCTGATCAGATTTGAAACATTATGACTTCATTTCACCCTCTTGACTCAAAGCCATAATAATTTTTGTTCTAACATAGATCAAGTTTGTTTAGTCCTAGGAAGTCCCTGTGGTCCTCTTTTTTTTATTGTTTTATTTTTAATTTTTTTTTTTAATTTTAAAGAGAGGAAAGAAGAGAGAGAGAGAGATAGAAA
>NW_006380317.1:0-1593 GCF_000327345.1 Myotis davidii
AAAATCATACAATTATAGTCTTTATGAAGAAAACTAATCATCAAGATGATAAATATATAAACTCAATTTCACTGCTTTCTATCACATAATCATCTTCTCTCCTTCACTTTATCTTAATCTTTGAGCGTGAAACAACCTCTTTCTCGTCAAGGCTGATCCTCCCCATGTGTCCTCCAGCCCATGTCTTCTTCTTCTGGTGCCTTCCTTCATCTTTTGTCCCATATTTTATCACATCTTTCACTTGCCTCACCAACATCTTTCTCTTTACTACCTCTGCCTTCTCAATTTAAAATGCCTAAGTTTCCTTTGTCTTAAAAAATAAAACAAATGTAATAACAAAGACAAAGCCTTGATAGCTGTACAGGTTATTACTCTTACTTCCTTCACTAACCATCAGCTTTTTGTTTGCCCTTTGCAGTGTATTTTGGTGTTTTATTCCTCCATTGAAATTGCTATCTAAGATTTTGCCTGTAATCTTCCTTTCTAATTGTTTCTTTTTCAAACTCTTTGAAGATTTTGATGTTTTCCTGAGCTCCTCATTCTTGACTCTAGCCTCTTCCTACTCCATTCTATTCTGATATTACTGCTAACTTCATCTTCCTTAGTTTAGTGCTCAACATACTACTTCCCTGATTAAAACCCTTTGCATGCTTCCCATTTGTCCATAAAGTTAGTGTTAACTTCCTAGCTGGATTCAAATCTTTCCATAATGTGCTATCACTCTCTCGCTTGACATATCTCTCCTGACATGTAACTGAAAAGCAAAGTGAGTAATTTTTCCTTTTATCAAATATTGCAGTCTAAAATTATGCTCCTCCTCCTGGAATTCCCTTTTTTAATTGCTACCTATCCAAATATTATCCTTTAGTGGGGAGCTACTTCAAATGCTTTCTTCTTTCTGAAGGATATTCTTGATTCTATACACACGATGTGGTCTCTCCTTTCTTTGACCTTTATTGATCTTTTCTTTGATATCTTATTAAATGGGTCTCTTTCTACTTTGTATTTTAGTAATTTAGTTATTACTCTTGCACTCTTATAGTGTGTAGATTGTTCAAAGAAAAATTCTTCCAGGGGGAAAAGGGCTAGAATGCTATTGCAGATGTACATTTGTTTCTATATTTTCTATTTGAAGAACAGTAGCTTTGTACTGTATTCTATGGTGAATGGTAAGGAGACAAGCAGGCACTCACTCGTTCAAAATCAAGCATTAGAGGCATGATTCAAAGCTACCTAGACCTGAATGGGCAATTGGAGGGAGCAGCAGTAACTGGTACCCAGAGGAAATAGCTGTAGCTGAGAAAAGGCTACCCAAGAGGAGCTAGGACACGCCTACTGAAAAACCATGGCCTAGGAAGGATGGAGCCAGGAAATATATATTCTGACCCTCTTCCATTCTGCCCTCCATCTGCTGCTAGTATTTACCAATGGCTAAATCCAGTAGAAGTCAGAGTGCAATGGAACTTATTGATTGAATCCATAAAATTTGGTCTCTTGATACTTAGAGTTGTGTGCAGAAGGGTGGAGCCTGAATCTGATTGGACAATGGACAATTTTCAGTTTAATAATGGAAGTTATAGTAATCTATCTTAG
>NW_006380318.1:0-1593 GCF_000327345.1 Myotis davidii
CCCCATATCTCTTTTAAATTATGTCATCTTCTTATAAGCTTTCTCCCCATTTCATTTCTCAAATGAAATTTGATTTGCTTTGCTTAAGTCCTGGCGAAAAGCTCGAGCTAGTGGTTCTCAGCTCTGGAACTATAATAATATAGCAGGGGCTTTATAAGACTATCCGTGCTCAGAACTCCACCCTGGCCCCACGAGGTCAGAAACTCAGGGGGTGCAGCCAGGTATGGACACTTTTCACAGCTCCCCGGGTAATTCTACTAGTAGAATGGAGCCAGCGTTGAGAACAACCGACTTAGGTTAGATGGCCCTTCTGGCTCCTTTCAGTAGAGAACCTGCGATTTCCCCACCAGGTGTTGTGGAAACACCAGCTGGCGGGTGTGAAGTCTGCTTTGTGGTAGAGACAGATGGTGAATGGGGGTGGTGGTGGAATAAAGTCCTAGGACGGAACTCTTTAGCTGAGAGACACAAAGCAAAATATCATTGCTAAGTAGGCACAGGAGTTCGTCCCATTAGCAGTTCCCCTTTCCTTCAATCCCAGGGAGGTGGAAATGATGAAAAATATTTTGAAAAACTAAAAAAGTCATTAGAGTCATGCTGATACTTCTCAGCTAAGGCCTCTGTATTTGGAGGGACAGTGACCTCAGTGTGGTCTGGAGAGAACATATATCCGATACAGCCTGTCTTCACAAAATGCTGGCTCTTTTCATGAAAATCCAATGATTTTGCCCACACTTTGACACTTTGTCCCAGTCTCTACTCCTCTGCCCCCACTGTCCTCAGATGCTGGGACTTTGAGCTAGCACTTTCAAAAATTAAAGTCCATTAAGACACCTTCCAATGAAGTCAGGGGCAGGGGGTATGGGGGGAGCAGGTTAGGAATCCCATTGTGTGCCAGACTCAAACTAAAAGCTTTTAGGGACCTTGTCTCATGAAAAGATTTTTATCTTCATGGTTTATTTAATCATTGGTCTCCTGGAATTAGGAGCTATGCCGCTGATGGGCAACTGTGGATCCTTACCAAAAGGAAAGGATGAAAACATTTCAACCACGTAAAAAAATGGTGTGGCATTTGGAGATGAGGTCCCCGCAGGTTCTTGATTTCCTCAGGGAAATCACCTCTCTACTGAAACGTTCCAGAAGCTGTACTGAAAACACTGCTACATATTTCAAGCCAAGGATTTGTGATGATTGATTATTTTTCCTCTGATAAATACCTGGTTTTTCAAAAGCAGTCTAATTACTAGGAGTCTTCACTTGCCAAGTCTTCAAAACGCATCTGCATATCATCTCACTAAACCCGGCCCCTTGAGACCAGCTGAGAAGTCTGAGCCCTTCCCACATGTGGCACAGGCACTTCTGCTTGCTTAATCTCCTTGAGGAACCCCAAAGCTCCCAGCCCCCCTACAGGTAGGAGGGCCAGGTGACTTGTTCTGACCAATGGGCAGGGAACAGGAGGGACTTCTGTGTAACCTTGCAGAGGCGATAAAGGCCAAGTATAAAGATGGCAGCATCACCACATGGAACTGAGTCACTACAAAGAAACAGGTGCCCTTGACAGTCACCTGATTCATACTGGACTTCCCATGAGTGACA
>NW_006380319.1:0-1593 GCF_000327345.1 Myotis davidii
TGCTGACTTGGAAGATGCTACGTTTTATTTGCAGACCAGGTCTGTTTATGAGCTATATAACCCCAGCCAGGTTTCCTAGCCTCCCTCCTGCTCATTGTCCTCATCTGTAAGATGTGGGATAATGATGACACAGTCTCCGTAGCATTATTAGAAGGATCAAATAGACTAATGGGTGGGAAAGTGCTTTTCAAATGGCAAAGCAGTTTCAAATGGGAGTAGTTATTATAACTGGCCCTCAATAAATGCTCTCTGATAATAATGGTCAGTTTGTAATCACATTTTTCTTCCCTGAAGGATTGTGGATATAGGACATCAATCGCACAGAAATGGGGCTTGTTGTGGGCACCCTCTCTACTTACCCAGTTCAGTATTGAAAAGTGGGAGCAGAAATCTTTCTCTAGTATTTTATCAGGTTAGAACTTTGTTCTGATACAGCATATGGTATCCGTGTGACAAAATGCAAAGAGCACTGGGTTGGGAGTTCCAACAGGCACCTTTTTCTCTTCATTATTGTGTTCATTCATGCATCAATTCAGCAAATGTTGTTGAAGATCTCTGATATATCAGTTGCTGGCTAGCATGCTGTAAATGCAGACTTGAATATTTTAATCCCACTCTGATATTAATAGCAACTTGAGTCACTTAAACTCTTACTGTGTTGGTGACCAGCCCTGCCCTGTCTTTCTCAGACAGATTTTATGGGAGAAGAGCTTGGAGAGTACTTTGTAGAAATAAAAGGGCTAGACAATTATGAGGTGCGAGGGTATTATTAGCATTTGTTGAATAGCCATTGGCCTATGGCATGGCTTCTGTGCTCAGGTAGGACAGTCATAAAGAAAAACTGATCCTAAAGAAAGAGGGACACTGGTTATGTTTTAATGACATTTTGTGGAATGCAAAAAACAGCCCAAGATTCTTTCATGATTGGGTAAGGTGTGAAGTTACAGCCTTGAAAGTAGATGAGAAGGTGCTGCTCAGGGGTAGGTCCGGGAAAATGGGTGTGGTGACTGGTTAGTTTTTAACATGCTGCCTCCCAGGAGTGGGCAGGCAGTGCAGGGTGAGCCCGGTGAGCATTCTGGGGACTTGGCTATAGCACGGCAACATGAAATTAGCTTTGGTAGTAATATTAGTTAGCACTTAGACCGCACTTTGTTTTCAAAGTACTTTACAATGGTTCGTTAGGTAATTACATTCCTGTGAATTAGGTCAGCATGGCTATTTCTTTCTCCCCATTAATCCCCTCTCCTCCTCAGCTACCTGAGGCCCTTAGCAAGTCAGACTTTCAGCCTTCAATTAGGTGTGTCCCCCTGAAACAATGCATTGGCCTTAAAGGGCAGAGTTAAGGAATGGGTCAGTGATACTCAAGTATCATCTCATTTTTAATGCTAAATGCGTCTTATTTAACTAACCTTAGCCTATGGAGAACTAGTTGTAATATCTTTAAAGAGTCACTTTCACGCCTCACCTTTGCTTCCAATAAGAGGTAAACCTGTACCACAGATTTTTTATTCATGCTGATAGTTTCCCTATCTTGGCTATTGTTAATAATGCTGCAGTGAGCCTAGGGGTGCATATATTCTTTCAAATTAGTGT
>NW_006380320.1:0-1594 GCF_000327345.1 Myotis davidii
TGCTCAACGCTTTAAGGAAAACTGAGATGTTTAGGCCATTGTACCTGCCATCTTAAAACTTCTGATCTAGATTGGGAAAATTAATACAAATGTCCAATTGCTCTAAAATAAGGCCAATTGACAAGTGTATGAATAAATTATTTATGGGTGTGGTAAAGAAAAACCTTTTTTATTTAAAATCTACAGTGCCTTCTTAAGAAGTAGGGCCTGCCAAAGGGGAAGCAATTGAATTGTTTGGAGCATCTTATTGGGTTTAGTTTCTCGAAGATGGCCTGGAGCTGAGTTCAGGGTAGGGACCATGAAGACCCAATTTACTCAGTCTTCCTAGAGAGCAGTGTTCTCACCTAAAACTCTTTACTTCACAATTCTCTTTTATATGAGCCTTATCAGAAGTCATAGAACCGGCTCTTTTCTTTTCCTTTAAGTATTTATTTGTTATATGAACCAAGAAGGGCAACGTGGAAGCATTATTTCAGGCCTTGGACAAAGCATTAACATTTGCAGATGAGATTGGCTCTATATTATGGATTCCATGGGCCAGATGATTGCTTGAAATGCCCTTTGCCTAAAGAATTTTTCAGGTATACTAACAGTGTCTCTTACAGGGAAAGGCCTTTCTTCCTCTCATGCTATTTGTCCTTTCTGACGCTTGTTGGGTTTGTGATGCATTATCTGTTATGATCTCTCAATAAAAGCCTCTGCCTCATACACTGGGCTTTAGTTATGGCTGAAGCACTATGGAAATTGTATTTTTCCCTCTCCCATTATCATTTATCTTTTCCGCTACTATCCTAAAGAAGTGCTAATGTGAGTCTTAGCAGCGAAGGGCTGTTTTTCTTATCTGGGTCTGGATTTCGGCATCTAATGTGAGATATTAGGGTGACACTAAGTTAACCCATTTATTTCTTTAAAATGACACATAAAAGGTATTTTACATGGTGGCACCAACCAAATCATATCTGACCCACCCTACTAGTGACATTTATGGGGAAACAGGGCTATCCTTGGCTGGTTGCAGAGAGGAAAGTGTCTTTGTCATATAATTGATAATTTCCAAATCCTATAAATATCACGCTCTCTGGAGAGCTATATTTTAGAGTCTAGTGAGCTCATGTTTTGTTCACAAATTTTGGGGACTTTGCAAAAGGATTGGGAGTTCTGATTGTGAGGCAGGCTTCTGAATACCAAATATGCAGGAACGGATGTTTGATTTTCTGTGTCTTTGTGAATGCAACTTCAAATGCCAAGATTTGAATCAGATATATAGAAAGATAGTTTCAACTCCTCAAATGATATAGAACAGTGATTCTTAATCTCCAGCTTGCATAAGAATCATGCAAAGAACTTATTAAAACTTGGATTCCTGGACCCTCAACCAATAAGATTTTGATCCAGTGGGTCTTGTATTTCTCACAGCCTGTAGGTGATGTGAATGCGCTGGTTCACATATCCAAACAATGGCATAGTCTAATTAAGCTAGGTGACAAAATACAAGGTGACCCTTCTTTCAGATGCGTATTATTTTCCTAATTTCCACCAGAGCTAGAATTCTTCTGCAAGGGTTTTGTTTTTGTTTTTGTTTTTGTTTTTTTTT
>NW_006380321.1:0-1593 GCF_000327345.1 Myotis davidii
ATGTTCAGTTTTCAAGAAAACAAGATATACAGAAGCAAAGTCTGGCTCATATACAGAGGGGAAAAAAACAATCAATAGAAACTTCTTGAGGAGACCCATACTCAACAATGACATTAAATAAGCTATTTTAAATATGTTGTGAGAACCAAAGGAAACCATGTCTAAAGAGCTGAAGAAAGTCTGAGAACAGTGCCTCACCAACTAAAGAATATCAATGATGAGATAGAAATGATAATGAGACCAAAAGAAGCAGCAGCTGAAAAACACAGTAAGTGAAGCAAAAATTAACAGAAGGGCTCAACAGCAGACTTGTGCAGGCAAAGAACGATAAGGTGAACCTATATTTATGTCAATTAAGATGATCCAGTCTGAGGAACAGAAAAAAAACCTAAAATGAATAGGTTCACAAAGACTTGTGGGATACCACCAAGTGTGCCAACATAGGCATAATGAGAGTCTCATATGAGGCCACATTTCCACTCATAGCTGTATACCTCAAGAGAATTGTTCAAGGGTCAACTGTACATAAATGGAGTTATTCAGCCATATAAAGGATAGAAGTATTGATATATACATTGGCAATGGATGAACTTTGGAAACATGTTCAAACAAAAACTTGAACATGAATATTCATGGTAACATTATTCGTAATAGCTAAAAGAGGAAACAAGTATCCAACATATGATTGAATAAATGAAAGTAAATATAGTTGCTTCTTGAACAGCACCGGTTTGAATTGCATGGATCCACTCAGTATGCAGATCTTTTTAATGAACACCTGTATTTTTTATTTATAGTTGGGAGTCTGGGGATGTGGAGGGCCGACTGCATTGATGTATGTATGCCATTTTATATAGAGGACCTGTGAATTTTGGTATCCATGGAGAAGAAGGGATTCTGGAACTGAATTTTTTTGGGATTGATGAATGTGTGCTGGAATTGGATGGTGGTGGTGGCTCAGTTTTCTCAGTATACAAAACCCCACTGAATTGTGCACTTTAAAATGTGAATATTATGGTATGTGAATTGTATCTCAATTTAAAAAAAATAAAGTTATCTGGGTTTGTGCTTTCTCCCTCTTTTTTCTATGTAGTACTTCATTTGAAATGTAATTTTGGTCATGTTTCTGATGGTATATAATTTTAAGTATTCATCCTTCTTTCTTGCTAATTTGACTCATTTTTTTTCTTTATGTATGTAAAACATTAACATTTTCTACAAGTCAAAGCCACACAATGCACTATTCTCAGAGAATTGGCAACTCCCTACTTTCCATCTCATCCCCATACATTCCCTTTAGATAATCAATCTCATTAGTCCCTGGTGTATCTTTGCTGTGTTCACTTGCACAAATGAACACATGTATGTACATTTTGTTATTTCCTCTTTTTTATACAAAATTTAGCATTCCCTAGATGCTTTTATGAACTTTGCTATTTTTCATTTAAAATATAGCCTGGAAACCACTGAAAATCTGTTCATTAAAATCTTCATTTAAAACAAAACAAACTTTATAGTATTTCATTTGGGTAATCTATCAGTTTATTCAACCATACATCAATGTATGGGTATATAGATTATTTTTCATATTTT
>NW_006380322.1:0-1594 GCF_000327345.1 Myotis davidii
GTGTGTGTGTGTGTGTGTTTACATACATACACCCTCATCACCACATTTCACAGATAAGGAAACAGTCTCAGAGGTGAAATAATCTGCCCAAGGCCACATAGCTAGTGACAGAACTGGGACTCACAACCAGGCCTGTCAGATTAGAATGGCCACTGTGTTTCCTCAATGCATAAATTTATGTTTCGAGTACCTACCCTGTGCCCATACACTGTGCTGAGGATTCTGAACTAGATGAGATACTGTTCCTGTCAGCACGGCCAAATTAGGTAGAAATGCATTTGCCTTGCTGTGCGATGAACAAAAGTCTAGGGCAAAATACCAATTAACAGAAAATAAACATTTTAAAAACAAACACAGATCTGACAATTTTTCTGGAGATTAGTTACATTTAACTAAGGTGGTCTAGTATCTTTAATCCATAGGAAATTCTAGACAACGATGTAATGATTGTCAAAGTGATGGTTCAAACACTAATTGGGTGCACCCGTTTGAAAGTCTGGGTTTCCGTCATGTTCCCTTTCACATACTTGCATGGAGTTTCCACTAATTCTCTTTTCTGATCTAAGTAAGCCACTTCCTCTCTTGGGTCTCAATTTCCCCTCTGTGGAAAATAAGAGGCTGCACTACATGATCCCTCTGCCCCCTTCCAGCTTTGACAACTTATGACCTAGAGGAATCGCTGTCCTTTGATGTGAAATACGTGCCTCCTCTGCCCCAGCTCACTGTCAGCTCTACTGGCTAAGTGTTAGTAAAACAGGGACTGTCTCAAAGCTGGTCTTGCTTTCTCATCTCTGTAGCTGTAAGGCCCACTTGGAATTCATGTGCTCTCTAGGAGCCATCACCTCTCAGCCCTCTGTCTCCATCACCTGAGTGTGGAGGGCACAACAATCCTCTGCGCTGGGCCCCTGACACTCTGAGACCTCAGAGGTAGGTGAGTTTAGGAGACCAGGGGCATGAGACTAAAGATGTGAGCTCCTCGGGGCCAGAGCACACATTTGATTCCTCTCCTTATCTCTTACTAAGCTTGGCACAGAGCAGGTGCTGAGTAAATGTTTAGGGAATGTTAGAATGCCTCTAGCTGGACATCATGAAGAATGGTAGGCAAGATTACCAGACACTTTAACAAATTGCAATTGCTTAATAGATCACAACTAGGAGCTGTAAATTTCTAAAAGGTATTGAAATTCCAAGTTCCAGAATCTGACAGAAGAAAAAAATGAGATGGTCACAGTCACTCACATCCTAGAACTCAAGATGTTAAAATATCAAACTGACATCTGCTTCATCGAATTGGATGTATTGGAAAGTCTCCTCTGAACCCAAACATCAGGAAATTGATAAAACTAACAGTATAGAAAGAATACCAGATTACTATATTTAAAGATGGGTCATTTTTAAGTCTACTAATTTCAAACAAGAATCATCCTATGTAGAACAGCTGTATAAAATGTCTTGTGGAAGTCAGCTTTCTTAATTTGAGAACTACATTCTTTTATGTCATTATAAACTATCTTTGTAGTCATCAGGAAATAAATGGTGCCACGATTAAACAGTGTTGTGGTTTTGTGTGTGTGTGTGTGTTTTGTTTGTTTGT
>NW_006380323.1:0-1593 GCF_000327345.1 Myotis davidii
AGCCACTGTGGAAAACAGTGTGGCTTTTTTCCTCTGAATGTCTTCCTTCAGCATTTCCATTTCCTACTTCCATCTTTTAAGCATTGGCTTCCATATCTGGCCTGCTGCTCTTTTGGGAACACCCTCCCTTGGCAATTTCATCTTGTTCACTGACTAACCAATCACCACTATAGTCTTCTCAGCTTGTTTTCTTTCTGTGCATTCGTATACAACCATTGAACATTTATGCCCGAAGCAAAAATCCCACCAGTGTATTATCTGGCCCACCCTATCCATACTTCAATTCCTACACAAAATCCCTACAATTACTTACCTAGTTTCTGCTGAATCATCCCTAATATAATTCTACACATTTGGGGGCAATACAGAACATTTCAAACAGCTCTGCTCACTGGAAATTCTATTTATATCAAGCTGGAATTGACTTCCTGGAATTTCCAAATTGATTCTAGTTCTGGCTTCAGAGGTCTCACAGAAAACCCATCACCACCTATACTCAAATCTAAATCAAATGCACTATCTTTGTAATTTTTGAGATTCAGTGGCACAGCGTGACGATTTTCCCCAAGTTAAACAGGGCAGGTGAACATTAGTGCTAGCTCGTGTCCTACAAACCAAAACAGCTACTGAACACTACAGGTGAACCAAGGCAGGCATTGAACAGCATCCAGGGGTAAAGCACAGTTTAGTAAAGAGATCGCATCACAGATATTAAAAAAGATGGGTCTCCAAACTGACGGATAATACAGCAGAGCCTGAGCGCGCCAAACATCATCGTTTGGGAGGTCTCTCTTCTGTTGGCAAGGCATATTTGTTCTCTGTTTAGAGAACTAGGAAGCCCGCCCAAGCCTCCTTTTACTACTGTCCCCTGATGAGCTGTTCTTAACTAATTACATTGTAGCTGAAAGAGCTACTCATCCCATAACCTGATCTGGTAAAATAAACACAAGACAAAAACATGTTCTATTGCAGAATAAGTCACAAAAGGCTTACCTCTGGGTGCTCATGACTTGGTCATGATGTTGGAGTTGATGGCTAGAAGAAATATGACTAAGAGCAGCCAGTAAGAACCCAAAGAAGAATCTTATATGTACTGCAGGGTAATATGTAAGCCAAGAATATACTCAGAGACTATCAGGGAACTCAAATGAGACCAATTTTCTGGTTTGTGTAGGGCCATTCACTTGGAAGCAAGGCACCACAGAGACTTCCTATATCTAGCCCTATTGCTGAGGAACTTGGCAGATAAAGAAGCTTTGAGAATTTGCAATGTTGTTTTGAGACTTTTGGCTGTATCAGACAAAATATTAAGATACAGAAGAGGATTACTAATTAAGTTAAACATGAGGGTGAGGCGAGGGAAAACATGCCTCAGACAGAAAGAAAAATCAACTATTCAAATTCATAAGAAAACCAGACAAAACAATCTAGGGTAATTTAGAATTCTCAAGGTCTATCAAGGTTTCTTATGCAAAGCAGGAATTTTGTCCAATTGTCGCAAAAAGAAACAATTCTCCCTTTCATATTTTCCTTTCATGTTAGAAAATATTAGCAAAATTTGGTCTTTTTCTGTTCTTAACATGGACTGTAATT
>NW_006380324.1:0-1594 GCF_000327345.1 Myotis davidii
AGGGCCAGAAGGTTGAGAACCACTGGTACAGAATCCAAATATACTATTCTTTTCTATACATACACACTTATGATAAAGTATACTTTATAAATTACGCACAGTAAGACATTAACAACAATAATTAAAATAAAATAGAACAATATGATGCAATAAAAGTTTTGTGAATGGCTTTGGGGCCATTACTAAGTAAAATAAGGTTTATTGACCATAAGTACTCTGATAGCACCACAGTCAATCTGATAACCCAGATGGCTGCTAAGTGACTAACAAGTGGTAACAGCAGCTGAAAACTTTAAAACATAAATTGTTTATTGATGAATTCTTCAAATTAATATTTTTAGACCGAGTTCCTAGAATTGTTAAAGACTTTTTGACTGTGGTTGACTGTGGGTAATTGGACCAGTGGAAAGTGAAACTGCTGATAAAGGGGACTACTGTATTTTGAGTTTCTCTTCACCATCTGAGTGCTATTTTGACAGAAACATAGCATTTCAATCGCTTTTAAATGAGTGGACAAGTCTGATCCAAGTCAACATTTTAATTTCTCATTTAATTTAAAGTCATTTAAATTAAACAATTTAGTCTTGACTTGGGCAAAGAAACCTATAATGGGAAATCAGAACTAGTCAGACACTTTACTATTAACCTGCCTTGTTCTTCTGCTCCATCTCTACTACTTTACCTTCTTTTCTCTGGATTAACCAGGATGGGAGTAAAAGGGGTGAAGGAATAGAAATTCCGTACTCACCTGGCCCACTATCCTCTTAGTGTGTCAGTTACTGAAATGCATTTTCTTTCTCTCTTGGGTTGTTTTGTGGGGTTATCAGTGACCAGTACCCCACCTTTGCTGTGAGGGCTTTCCACTTCACTGTGTCTTGTGGGTGATTTGCTTTTTACAAGGCCACGGCCTCTCCCTTAGCTCCAGTATGGGATGTACTACATCACATACAAGTTCTTTCCATCGAGGTCACCCAGCTCTGGCAGGCAGATCATAGCCATGGGTTTTTCCAGACCTTGTAAGTCTGGATACCTTATCAGGGTTTCTCTGTACACAAGAAACTCACATAGTTGAGCCATAAGTAGAAGGGCGTCATGTTCCTCTCTCCTTGCTGCCATCACATGCACTTCTGTCCAACTTTTTGCCAATGAAGGCTTTAAGGTCAGAGTCAGGCACTGGCTTTTGCAATGTTGAAACCCTTGAACTAGGGACATGGTCTTTCTCCCCAAATTTGGCCTGAGGTAGATGAATCACTCAGGACTCACTCAACTCTCTTTAAAGAAATCCCCACTATCCTGTCTCATGGGTCCTTTGTCTTCTCTTAAATGATCTGGTAACCAGTGGCATGTTAAAGATGTTTGAGCCAAAGTCAGTTTTTTCAAATGTTTTATATGGAGGGTCCAATACCAATGGTAAGAATTTCAGATCTCTGCTAAAACAGAAAAGCTGCTTAGTTCCAACTTTCAATAATGTAATAAATAAGTGTAAATTTTTTCAGCGTGATTTTAAAAGTGGTACAATTCTATTTGGGATTAGAATTATTCCCTTGAGAAGAAGACTAATCCTATCTAATAAAAGCCCAATATGCTAAGTGTC
>NW_006380325.1:0-1594 GCF_000327345.1 Myotis davidii
TCTCCTTTCCATTCTGAAATTAATAAATGTATATTTTACAAAACTGAAAGTATTTCAGATATATGTGACATATTTTTAAGCTTTGCTAAGGAACAGGATATGGAGAATGTGAAAAAGAGGAGTCAAAGATATCTCCACTGTTTTTTGAATGGAAACAAGTTCCCTTTTACTGAGATGGAAAAATATTTGAGGTGAATAGGTTTATAAATGGTTAATTAAAAACAATCCATACAACAAGATTTTAGCTTTCAAAATAACTGGCCTATTTACCAAATCTAACTATTAAGAGAAAAAAAACCCACAGAAATGTTCTTAGGAGAACAGGTGCATGCATGCTTTCTTATCCTTGTTTTCAATTAATGAAGAAAACTTCTTTAGCCTTGAATGAAACACACAACTTAGAATATTTGTTTCTTAATATAAATAAAGAAAACAGTCACAATGTAAATCTAAGGACTTACTTTATTGAAGAGTAGAATAAAGAATCAAATTTTAGACTTTTGATGGGGCACTGACTCCTATAAAAATGCCAGGATGCTCTCAAACATTCACATAAGGGATAATGGACATTCTTGAGTCTTTGTAGTAGAAGTTACTTGTTGTCAGTTATTATAAAACCTGAAAATCACTTTGAGCATGAGAGAGCTAGAGTTAATTCATTTAGGCATCTTTAGCAATATTCATGAGTACCACACAAAGCTTATTGCAGCTGGAGAGAAGATAATGATGTAATGAATGATAAATTAGGTGGGTAGAGAATGCAATCATTACTAAAACCAAACTAGGTTTTCACTCCCTGAAAACTTTTAGCAATTATTCCTTACCCCTTCTCATTTAAGAAAATGTACCAACTTACATAAATGTAAAATACATCAGATTTGAGTGCCTGCTTAAAAATAACACTTAGAATTTTAGAGAAGCATTTGCAGGAAACCTTATGCAGTTCGTTGGTCAAATAATAACCTATATCTTTCTGTTTCAATTATTATGGAAACTGAAGCCACTGACGTACATTAAGATGTTAAAACAACATTTTGCTTCCTCCGGTTCTATATAAAAATAGCAACTAACATTTGCATGATGCATTATCATTTACAAAGTGCTGCTTACTTGATTTTACATCTTTGATTCCAAGACACACTTTAAATAGCAATCATTACCTCTAGGAAAATGTAAGCACTGGCAGAGCACACAGATGCACCCAACACTACATTTCCTTCTGTATTTAGGAGAAAACTGTCCAATAGTTTGCAGCAACTATTAGATATTTGCTTTTGGAGCTCCACACATACCTTACGTCCAAGCAATATTCTCTCCCCTACATGCTATCTTCCTTTTTGTCATTGTAGCAATCCTTTTGTTGTAAAACACCAGTCCATGGCCAAGATATAACATATGAAACAATGAAAAGATTATTTCCCTTGCTCTTTTCTCCTAAATTTACATTTAAAACTTAGCAACTTCACAGGCATATAAATGGAATAAATGATGTTCATCTTGACTACATATCTTACTTTGAGTATTTTTCCACTCTTTACCCAGTTCTGTTCTGCAAATATCTAGAAACTAGAGGCCCGGTGCATGAAATTCATAC
>NW_006380326.1:0-1593 GCF_000327345.1 Myotis davidii
TTTTTTTTTTATCTTAGGATGATATTCAATTGTTTTTTAGGAAGATTAAATCCTCGAATAGTGTCCCTCTCTGCCCTAAGTCCTATCACCATTGGATTTTATCATGATCATTAATTTTTGTTAGGCTAATGGGTATATAACAACATAGTCAAGCTCTTTTAATTCACATTACTAGGATAGTCCTATAAGCTTCTCTGTGATGGAAGCCTTCTGAATACCCTGAGATATCAATATGTAGGCAAAATACCTCAAGTTAAATGCCACTGGCCTAATAAATATGTTGATGTAATCTTGTGATAGAGGTTATTCTTTCCTAGGACAAATGTACTCAATGAATATGCAATGAATTGAAAAAACCTAAAGGGATTTACTTTGAGTATATTGGGAATTTACTTTTGTCAATATTCTTTATTACTATGATGGCAAATTAGGCAAAATCAAATACATTGCTTAGCTGCCAACTTTTGTGATCCCTGATGACTAGCTACAGGGTTTTTAAATGGTGCAAGTGAAGACAATTTTTAGAGAGCCAAGTGGGTTTAATAAATCTATTTAAAGCTATTTTTTATGATTCTACTAATACAAACAATAAAGGAGACCAAGGTAGAGTTACAACAAACAGGAATCCTGTTTATGCCTTTGACTGCCATTGACATCTGAAGGGAGCACAGGAGTGTAGTGCCATGGTCTTTTCATGAAAAACAAAATCATGAAAAATTTCAGGGCCACAAACCCATGGCTATAAATCTTAAGTAACAGACTGGGGCAGACCTGAAACAATCCCTGGGAATACACTTTTTCTATTATGTTTCTTATGCTGTTATTATTATAAAGAAGATAAGAACTGATTCACAAATACCCCAAAATTTACATACAAATAGATTCCAATGCATTACCACAAGCATATCCTTGATCTGTTCTCTTCAAAGTTTTATCTAGAAGACACTCATAAATGTGAGTGGGACAGAAAGCTTGGAAGGATAGCAGAGATATTCAACGACAGATTACAGATCCAAATTTGGATCGTAAATGGGGAAAAAGAGGCCAGAGTTTGAGCATCTACTTCAGGAGGGGGTGAGAAATGGTATATCACATGAACAGGGAAGCAAAGGATCCCAAGCTATCTTCCTAATTGCATGGCAGTTATAGGGTACAGGCTCCTATTTGCTGATTTCAAATCATGGAACTAAGCTAAAGCAAGCTCATCTTTAACACTTTCTTCTTGCCTTCTCTCACTTAGGGAGCACCACAGATTATTTTCTGTCTTCCTGAAATAGACGAGTACCTCTTTTTATGGGTAAATATGTAGTGGAGAATTTGGCTTTGCCCGAAGAGAGATATGGCTTTTTCCTTGAGTTCTGGAAGATAATTTCTGCACACTCTGCAGTTGGTATCTTTGTTTGGGTAGGGACTGGCCACACTGGATTTTAGGGTATGACCAGCCACACCCGGTAGTTTTAAAGTGGGGTCTGACTAAATAAAAAACAAACAAAGGGGGATCTGGCTATGCCGAAAAAACCAACCATGTGATTTAAGATGAGTGCATTGGGACCTAGCTCGTTGCTCAGTGGTTAGAGCGTCAGCCTACAGACT
>NW_006380327.1:0-1594 GCF_000327345.1 Myotis davidii
CATTATATTTATATACTATACATCTATATAATGTTTACTGTCTATCAGGGGTTGGCTTTATTATGTTTAGAGAAAGTGTTTTAAAATGCTTTAAGCTCTATATGTCCTGTAAGTACTTTTCATCTGTTTTAAAACAGGTAAATCGGCGAACTGGGAAGATGATGGGTGGGGAGCTTGGGAGGAAGCAGAGCCCGCTCTTCAAGAACCGGTGAGTCTTTATCAGTGTGTGCACGCGCTTTGATAGTGGCATTTCCTTTTGTAATGATGGTGACCCCTTGCAGTGTTAGGCTGACATTTTACAATCTTTGTCAAGAGCATTTTTGTGCTTAATAGTACTAAGTAGATACGTGTTCTTTCCACTGCTCTCTGTGATTATGAACCATTCCTAAGGCGTAGCCAGCTCCAGGGACAGAACAAGAATAAGAGCAAATTTTGGCTGATGTATGAAACGCAAAAGTATATGCAGTAGCCAGCTAATCGGAATGGAAACAGACAGCAAACTCAACACCTACCTTCCCTGCAAGTCTCATTATTGACTTTAAGGGCTTATAAAGGTAGGCATTTTGCTATAGCCTTATGCTGGTTGAGTGACTGAATGAATGAGCAAACAGAATTCTGTTAAAATGGGATCATAGTGTGCATACAATTTAAAAGTAAATAATAATAGAATCAATCCTACTTGAATTGACAGTGGAAGTAAAACTGTACGAGTTACTGAATTATCATTAACTTCCTTTAAAGTTAGGAAGAAAAGTTGTTTTAAAAATTGAAATTGAAATTGTAGGTTTATGTGACTAATTGTGTTTGTAAATTTTTTTCACTGGGTCACCTGTAATCAGGTTAGTAATGACATTTAGAAAGAGCCTCTTGCCTGGTCCCATTTTAATGTTTGAAAAGACCTTAGACCCTGCATCTGAGAATTGTAGTCTCTAGTGTGGAAGATGGCCTAGACCAGTACTTGTCATACTTGTGAGAGCGCTGGGGCTCCTCAGAGCTGCTGTATTGCTCCTCCGCTCTGCTTTTATCTGTCTCATATATTAGTCTGTTGCATAGAATTTTGTTTGGGAATGAAAAGTCCTGCTACCTTAAAACAAAACAAAACGTTGAGATACATTGGACATTACATATGTTAATAGCAGACTGGGTGGGTGGGAGGAGACAAACCTACTTACTTAGCATTATTTACCTTTTGTGTTTCACTATTGCCAAAGCACTCACATCTCTTGGTTTAGAAAGTGTAGGTGACTATTTTATTTCTATGATTTAGATGGGAAACTGGTGAGAATTACAGTGAATCTGCTGACAGCCCCTTAATTATCCTGGGTTCTCCACTGCAATATATAAATATCTGTGAAAGCACAGTGACAGTGACAATATAAATTGCAAATCATGGACTCATTATACTAAAGTTGACAACTTTGAAAAACTATTCCGCTACTTCAATGGCAATCTGGTCACCGCAGCAGCTGAGGTACCAAAACCGGGTGCCACTCTGTTTACAGAGGGGTAATTTACCAGCTCCGCTAGTGGCCAGCTCCCTTGAAAGGCTGGTTACATCACTGCAATTTTTACCACCTGCTTCATTCTGAAAAAA
>NW_006380328.1:0-1595 GCF_000327345.1 Myotis davidii
TAAAAAACCAATAAAATATATTAAAAAAAAGAATGCAACACAGGGGCCAATCTGTGATGAATTACTTTTCTGATGGTATCACCAAGGGACCTTGGTGGGATGAATTGCTTGATGTTTTTGACAAGTGTTTCAGACTCTCTGAACACCTCCGAGGCCTCTGATTTAAAGTTGATGATTCCTTATGGTTTTCATATTCATAAATGTATCTAAACCTCTTTGTATTTAGTTCATGCCAAATTTCTGGTAATGAATGCATGAAGCTCTTGCTTTTAACTTTCAATACAATTTAGTATTTCCTTCACTTAACTGTTAAAAACTTTTGTTTATCCTTAAAAGAATTTCTTTTTCCATAGAAGAGAAGTTATCTCTCATTTTAGTTACTTCTCTCTCTTTTGAAAAACAGCCCACTCTTTGCCAAACGCATGTGAGGTCTGGGGACTGTTAGGCAGCTTTCTTGAAAGCCATTCCTAGCCCAACAGCCTCTCTTGGGACCCAGCTTTATAGTTCTCTTTCTTCACAGTTAGTGAGACTTTCAAAAGCAAACTTTGGAACTTATTATTATTTTGTATAAATCTGATGGAGCAAAGAATGTGATTTTTGGCCACAGTCTTCCTGGATAACACAGTTCAAACACATGTTTTGAAGGCTTATGAAGGCTGTCAGGCAGTCTTCCATTCTTTGACTTGAAAAGAACTACATCTGGTCTCTGAAAGTAGTTCAGAACAGTGCTTGGAAAAGACTAGCTTTAATAGTGGGAAGGGAAAGAATAGATTAGGGACAAGTTAAAGAAGAAATGTCTCTTCAGCAGACATTGTACCACTACTGTGTTCTCCTCCCTACTCCATGCTTTCCCACGTAACCAGTGAGCCTTCCAGGCTTCCTGAAGGATCTCCTAGCAGGATGACAATAGGTGGTAAAAATAAACAAAGCTTTTCTAATACAATCAAGCAAAGAACTATGAACTGCTCTTCTTGAGTCATTACTATATATTAAGTCCTTTGTTCATTTAAGCTCATTATATCCATTGATTCAAATAATAAACCCACCTCCCAAATGGTAGAGGATTAAGGAGTTTTATTATTCCCATTTTATAGATAAGAAAACAGAAGCTTAGCAAGATTGATATATCATTTGGCCAAAGATCTACAATTGATAAGTAGTAGAGCCAGAATTTAAACTCAGGTCGGACTCACTTCAAACTATACACCCTTAATAATTATGTTGATACACTCTGTTAAGTGAGTTGTCTACTCACTCTGTTTTATAAATGAGAGACCTGAGATCAAAACATGGGAAGAATAAACCTCAAGGCATTTAGTTAGAAAACTAAATGTCCATAATAGAACTTGACTGAATTAAAAGTGAATAAGTATTTAAGTATTCTTATTTGAGAAATTATAATTTAAATTTCAGATATGTATTTATTTACATATTCCTTTCATTTATGCAAAAGCTTAATCCTACAGTTTATATTTTAGCATTACAAATCCTGGTTTTCTCCACTACATACTTTATACCTTTCTCTAGGATACCACCAGGCATTGTGCAACACTTAAGACAAATATACCCTTTGAAGACATACTAGTTTTTTTTTT
>NW_006380329.1:0-1596 GCF_000327345.1 Myotis davidii
AAAAAATGAAACCAGAAGAGGCTGTTAACATACTGCTCAACACTGAGCCTATCTTGAGACTGAGACCCAGTTCTGTTGTTCAGCTGGGTGGAGATCCAAGAATTCTTCACCACTCTGATGTATTTGGCAGGACAGGATGCTGGTGGGTGGTTTGGTCATGAAATGGTTCATATTCCTTTCTGAGAATCATAAACCTTGTCATGGACCAAATGAGCTGCCCACAAAGGGTTTCACTGATGGAGGGAAGTGATCATGCCATTGTTAAAAGATGGTGGATAACTGGAGAAAATGTGGTGAACGGATGTCATGAATTTAATTTTAAAGTGCTTTGGAGCCTGTGCTCCCGATGTGCTATGCAACCTTGTGCAAGTCACTTGAATTTTCTGTGCCTCAGTGTGCTCATCTCTGAAATGGCTCAGATAATGGAGCAGTTGTGAGGATTGTAAAACCATAAATGTTGTGAAACCATAAACATTTAATCATCATCACCATCACCATTGTGCTATATCAGCCTTCACACAGCACAGGTCTAAGGACAATGTATTTGTCCCAAGGACACGGAAGATGATGATATATTTAAAATCATGTTAATAATTTGACTTATCTATAAATGAGTTCACATTTATAGATAAATCTCTCAGTACCCTTCAATACAGTGGAAATATTTACTTGCACAGGGTTTTCTTTTCCATTATGAAGCATATAGTGGATAGCGTTCAGGGATGTAACAGCCAGTCAGAAAGCTGAGTGCTTGGCTTCTGTACAGTAGCAATCCTTGAAGAAAATCTCTTGGGGCCAAATGTTTTCTTAACCAAACCAGAGTCAGTCACTGAGACGGTGCACAGACTCTTGACAGACTAAGAAATGAGCACAAACATCTTGGAAACACTTAGCACAGTTACCACAGCACACATAAATCCCTCTTGTTAAAAATAACCTAATACAAGAATAGGGTAGAAAAGCCCTGGCTCATTATAATGATAGATGCATAATCTCAGAATTCACAATCTGTCTGTGCATTCATTCTTCTTCGGCATCCCACAATTAACAAAATGCTGATGAAAGACATGGAACCTTGGCAGATGTTAAGTACTTCAGCAATGGGCATGTCCATTCTATGTTAGCAGCACTATGTTAGAAGCATTCATAGCAGCATTCTATGAATCATCTTGACCATTAATGATTCACATATCATCAAAAGTATATTTAAAATAGCTTATTTTCCAGTAATTATACATCTTAAATTAAAGCACATTAATAGGTCAGTACACCTTTCTCTTGATAGCTCTGCATTTGGATCAAGACAACAAGATATGAATATCTACAACTATAAAAATAGTGACTAGAAATTGTAGCTAATGTTTATTGATTTAACTCAGACCTTTCCTAGGATACATCTTTTCCTAAATTTACTGCTTTTTCTGGGGATTGAACAAAAGCTGAGTATAGTTGGAATTGTAGTAGCTAGAAACTTAGAACAATATAAAAGGATGTTGTTTAGATACCACACAGGTTAATATTCATTGGTTTTTAAGTTATATTCAATGTTGATGGACATCCACACAAGTTACTATATTCTTCTTTCAAACTAGAAAG
>NW_006380330.1:0-1595 GCF_000327345.1 Myotis davidii
GCAGTCTTTGGGACTGAGTCCTTAACCTGTGGGGTCTGTGTTAACTCTGAGGAATTAGTGTTATAATTGAATTAAATTGTAGGTTGGTATCCACAGAAAACTGGAATAATTGCTTGGTGTGGAAAATCTACACATTTGATAGGTTTTCCTACCAAAAATCAAAAATTCATAGCTGTCTCCATTTTTTTTTTACTAAAAATGATATAATAAATATCTCTATGGCCAAATATTCATGCATATCTGTGATTGCTGCTCTAGGATAAAATTTTTATAAGGGCAATTGCTGAGCTTAAGTATATGTTTATGTTAAAGGCTTTTGGTGTTCACTTTCCTAAATTATGCTCCATCCTGTTTTTTAATTTTGTGGGCTGGTGGGGAGATGCTGTTATTTCTGCATTTACTAATCCTATTTATGCACCACAGTAAACTCCTCTTCAGATAAACAGGAGCTTTCTCCCAGAGACACATAGTTACTTCTCTGCTGGCATTGCATTTATTGGGGTGGCCCTACCTGACTTCAACATTGTCGCTGATAAGCAAACAGCTCAGGGTGCTTTTATAGAGCTGGGGCACCGTGCCCTCTGAATCCTGAAGCTGGCTCTTCACCAAAATGGTGTGCAAATGCACCCGTTTGGAAGCTGCACTGGCTTGTTGAAAGGACTCATCATCAAGGTCTATCAATGGCTTTATTTGAAAAGAGCCCCTTGCTTCAGCGTGGCTGTAGATGACATATATGAATCCAGATCAATACATGAATGGACAATAAGTCTGTTTTCATTCAAGCTCTGGTATGGAGGCACCTTTTCAATTTATAATCCTACTCAGCAACTCTTTTCCTTCATTTCTCATTTACTAGAAGCTTCCAAGTACAATGTGCACAGTGTTGAATTAAATCAATATCTACATTAACATTCTTTCAAAGGCAACAGCCATCAGCCAATAGTCTCACTTCCTGTGACCTTGCTCTACCTCAGGCGTGGTGTGCGCTTAGCACCATCCTTGTGAGCCCCCCACCAGCACTGGGCAAGTGTCATCTCCCAGATAATACCCAGGTTAATTAACCTTTAGGTGAAAATGCCGGGACACCTGTGACACTCACTTCCTTCTTGCTCATTACGTTCAGCCCGGAAAGCAGCAAGGATCTGCAATAAATGAATTAATTAGGAAAATGATTAAATGCAGTTGCCTTTATTACCTGGGCAGTTAATCTTCTCTGCAAGATGTCTGAAAAGTCATCTCATCAGGGGGCAGTGGCAGCTGCTCAAAGCCCTGGGACCCTCACTCTCTTATTAGAAGATAAACCCAAGCTTCCACAAAGTAATCACCACCAAATAAGGCAGAGGTCCAAAGGGAGTATGGCCACCTCTCTTCTTCATACCTCCCTACCCAGGGAATCTTATAAAAAGGCATGGACACCTGGGCCTTTGCCACCTTCAGAAAGTACATACCCCACCACTCATAGGTGGGGATGCTGTATGACTGCCTAGTAGCTTGTGATGTTTAGATGAAAAAGTTCTATGTGTGATTGAATGGAAATTAATAACAATATTCAAGAATTGCAAGAAGGAGCAACATTTCCAAAGAGAAATAAAAAA
>NW_006380331.1:0-1596 GCF_000327345.1 Myotis davidii
TGTGTGTGTGTGTGTGTGTGTGTAAAAGAGAGACATTTAGTAGGGAATGCCTGTGGAAGTGTACACACTCTGGGGGAGAGTCAGAAAAATCAAGTATCCTGTTTTACTTTTCTATTTTTAAAATTTTTTCCTTGTAATTTATTTCCTTCTGTTTTCCTTATGCCTTCAGCCAAGTTTTGCTAACTATCTCATCCTGCTATTGATTGTGCTGTAGGGAATAACCAGATAAGCCCTTGTCTACATTTAGTACAAACTGGCAAGAGGAGAGCAGAAATGACTTTAGGGAAGTCAGATTCGGGCAGCAAGAGGTTGCCGGCAGAGGGTGTGGCAGCTACAGAGACAGATGGCTGTCTGAGGAAGAAAGTGACAAGCAGCACACGTTCTTGAACATAAAAGCAATCTCGGGGATTCTCAGAGTTACTAGGGCACAAGAAATTGCTAAAAGACCTAAGTCCCGTAGGGTGGGGTCTGACTATTGTTGTAGAGTCATTAAAGGGAAGGGTGACCCCTGGAGGCCAGAGCAGCCTACAGCGAGAGCTTCCTTCCTTCACCAGTTCCAAGATGCATTCCTTGGTAAATAATAAAAATGCCCACCCTCCCAAAATGCTAGCTAAGCATTTTGAAAAATGCATTATTTTATTAGATCATCTTATTGAATTAATGTGCAGTTAGAGCTAAAGAAATAAATGCAGACTTAGCAATGTTTATCCTCCCAGGCATCACCTGCTCCTTAATTCTCCTGAGCCAGACATTCAAGCCTCCCTACTCTTCTTGAAGAAACCACAAAACATTCCCAATGACATGTGTGTGCTCTCTCTCCCCACTCCAACCCTCACCTCCACCAAAAAGACATCTATGTGTTAATGCAGTGTATTCTGAACGAGCAGTGTGTTTGCTAGAGTTAAATGTTTTTTTCTCACAGTCCCGTGAATACAATTCTTCTTAACAAAATTTGAAGGTATTCCATGCTTTGGCTTCACCGTCAAGCTCGGTGGAGAGGAATTCTGAGTGTCACGGAGACATGTTCTGTACTCAAACTTCACAGCTAGAAGTTATGCTTTTAGCCTGGTCCCAAGGGCTGTTGGGATCTGATGTGTTCATGTTAAAGCAGAAGCATTTGCAGTAGCTCCAGTGAACATAAAACTGTACCCAGGCCTGGTGGATTGTCTTTGAATCTTTGACAAATATCTTAGGCTCTTTTCAAACAACATCCTCAATTTCCACAGTTCTGAAACAGCTTTTGTCCCCTTAAGCATAACTTATAATCCCCAACTGCCTCACAATACTAGTGTATGTTCTGATCAAAAGTAGATTTTACCCCTATGGCTTGACTACTGAAGGTATTTCTTTTTCCTCATTTATAAATTAAAATAAATAATATGGTGCATTGTGTAATTTCTAATGGAAATATTTCCTGAAGGTTGGTAAACCATAAGAATCATTTAATTAGTTTTTATTGAAGTTAGCAGAATATCATATGGAAGTGAAAGTAATTAATTTTAAATCATTTAGATTATTTTAAATGTATAATTTTATTTTAAAAAATTGGATTATTGTAGCTGCTTAGGCACCAAATACTCAGGTAGAGATGATTGT
>NW_006380332.1:0-1595 GCF_000327345.1 Myotis davidii
GCATATTATGCTTTGATTGGTTGAACAGCCTACCAGACGACCAGACACTTAGCATGTTGGGCTTTTATTATATAGGATGCAAATTACCTCACATTCTGTGCCTCAGTCTCTCATCTGTAAAATGAGGATAAGATAACTCAAAGTTGTGGTGAATTAAATTAGCAAAAATAAGTAAAGCACTTAGAATAGTGTTGGGCACACAAAACGTGATCAATAAGCATTAGCTAAGTATTTGTCTGCTCTTTTCTTCCTGATACTTACACTAAAGAATTCTAAACATCTTTCACACACCCTGGCACTACATCTTTATCTGTAATAGTTAACCTTTCCAGTTAGTCACTTTCTCAAAGAAAACAATGCGATTAGGAGGCTAAGAGTTTGAATCTCTTCTGTGATGATTACCTTTAGCTTTTTCCCATGGAACATCTAAAGTGACTTGGACAACATCCCAGCCATTCTGTGTTTTCCTTCCAGAAGAACCTCCACTCTACTCATGTCAGGATTTCTGTGTCTGAGTCATAAAGCAATGACCACACACCTGATCTACATAAAAACCCTGGGTACGCTCATCAATTCGTCAATATTTCCCCTTTCATTCCCCATACCATAATGCTCCGACAAACCTCCAGAGGCTGGTCTTCACTTATGTAATACTGTGTTAGGATAAGGCACAGTCTCTTGCTGGGGGAAGTTTTTGACCTCTTTCTGAATCAACAAGACTTAACATTCATCGTCTGATGCAAGTATAGAAGGTCACCGTTCGAAGACTCCGTTATGATTTCTGTGGTTGCAGACTAGTTAATTGCACTCAGTTCCCTGCGCCCCATCATGAAATCACTAACTACATATTTTGTGGAGGCTTTGTTTTCTAAAACTATAGGTCTGGACTTCCATCATGAAGCTTTTCACTGAGCTGCTTTCCTTTGTCAGTCCGTTCCTGGGGAGATACAGGTGGTGCGCTCACTCCCAGGGTCATATGGAGAGTCAGAGTGTAATCAGATGGTAAAAAATGTACCATCAAATAAGTCCCATTCATTGTAAGTCTATCTCCACACTTAGAATCACATTTGGTGTATGTGTATTTCACCTGAGGTGACAAAGTTTTCAGAATTTGCAATACCACCAACAGCATAAGACAACACTATGAGATATCTACACTGTTGGCTAAAAGAATGTAGTCAGAACCTCCAGGAACGTTTTATCTATGTAAGTCTCCCATTGAGCCAGGCAAATCAGGCATTCTGCGTGTCCTTGGTAAGAACATATCATATAGGATCAGTTCGAGGGTAGAGTGGTTTAGGAAAGTGTAGCTAGGATAGTTAGCCTATGTAACATTCCCAAATCCTGGCTAGTCCAGCGAGCACACAGTAACCATGTGCCACTGACATGCCATTAGCTATGTTTAAACACCAGAGAATGATCAGACCTGGGGGTTCCAATGAAATGATGACTCAGGTCTGTTAATGTCCTACCAAATATACCGTCCACATTCAAAGGGAGTTTTCCAGTTGTCACCTTTCTGCAGAAATAACTATTTCTTTCTCTTAATAATTTGAACAGTTTTCCCATTTAAAAAACTGGATATATATAGTGGG
>NW_006380333.1:0-1595 GCF_000327345.1 Myotis davidii
GCAGAGAAGCCACAGAAGAAGCTCATGTTAGGTACTGCCCATCCAGCAGAGAGTGGACTTGGGTGAAAAGACCTGGCCCAGTGATGAGATGGGAAGCGTTTTTATGAAAGCCAGTGGCGAGGGGCCAGAAACCAGTGAATGGGTCACAGACAAGAAGCAAACCAGTGCGATGGGGCCGCTTACAACGAGGCTCCTTGGCCAACCTCAAGGTGTCCCAGAGGCCTAGGCTCTTGCCCTGGGTCCTCCCTGATATTATGATGAACTGCAGAGGACGAGGGAAAAGGTGCGTTCTCGAGAATTAGCTAAATCGTGACCCCGCGGAAACTGGCTCAGACCCTAGACCACATTTCTGCCATGGAGCGGCAAGGGGGCTTTTGATGGCACATGAAACACGGTGGCCACAGGTGGCCTTCCCTTCCCCCGGCACTCCCAGTGAGACTGCTGCACTTGCTCCTTGAAGAGGGCACTCCACCTCTTGTTACCAGAGTAGCCAGGATGGGCATGGGCTGATGGCTGCACCCTTCACAGCACCAGCAAAAGGACCAGCACGGGTGTATATTGACGGGGATTATCTGGAAGGAAGGGAGACATGGAAGGTGTGGGGGGAGGAGGGGTAGAATGCCTCCGGGCGGGCGAGAGGGCATAGGAGCCAAGGCACTGGGGTGGGCCGGCCTCAGGTAGACATGGAAACTGTGACTAATGAGGAATAATCACGGGTCCCCTAGGTGCTGGGGGAAGAGTGCCCCAGGCAGAGGGTGCAGCCTGGGGAAAGGCCTGGGCAGAGGGGGTGGCCCTCTGAGCTGTCCAGTGTGGCTGGAGCACAGAAGAGACTGGAAGACCCAGCAGGCCCGTGAGTCATGGAAGGCGTCTGGACTGAACCCAGAGGGCCATGCTGAGCCCCAGCGGGGTTCAGCCAGAGTGACATAACCATAATTGTGCTCTAGAAGGATCTTTCTGGCTGTGCAGTACAGCGATGGGAGGAGGGAGCTGGACTGTGGGCAGAGGGACCAGGGAGTCAGCCAGGGGACAGATGGAGGCGCCCTGGCTCAGGGCCCAGCAGGGGCCCTTACGGCATCCGTTTAAATAATATTTTGAAAAAAGAAAGCTGCTGCATTGGTCACAAATAGGAAAGAGTCCTGCGCCTAGACCTGTCACCGCCCCACTCTGAGACCTCGGGCAAGGTGCCTCCCTTCCCCAAGACTCAGTTTCTCCACTGGGGAAGCAGGAGGCAGCTGGACCCCAGGCTGAGGGCTCCTCCAGGCTGGCGGCCTCTCCGCGGTTCATGCACCAAAATGCCACAAGGGGGCAGCAGCACAGCACGTTTTCTTCGGATTCTTGTCTGAAGTCACACTGTAAGGTGACCTAGATTTTAACGAGGTGGAGGGTTTATTAAAACACAGAGTTATGAGCCCCACCCCCACAGTCTGTGAGCCTGGATAGCGCCACAAGATGTTTGCATTTCTAACCAGGTGCCAGGTGATGCTGATACTTCTGGCCTGGGTACCCCACTCAGAAATTCTGAGGTTGATGATTGGGGCAGGGATGGGGGTGAGCCCTGACTCATGCTGACATGACACTGAGAAATCACTGTGAAC
>NW_006380334.1:0-1596 GCF_000327345.1 Myotis davidii
AGGGCCAGAAGGTTGAGAACCACTGATCTAGGTTAAGCTCATGGAAAGCCCATTGGCTGAGGACATGACAGAAACCAGATCATTGAGTTTCTCCAAGTGTGTTACAATAATATCATGGGAAAGAATTATCCTGTGTTCCCATACATTTTTGAAATAATGGGAAAAGAAAACTAAATTAGTTTCTTTATGAAGGACTTCTCATGCCTTTAATGTGATAAAATGCTTTGGGAGTCTCCAAGGTGCAGAATTTTCCAGATTCATTTGTCTATGAAACACACTGTTTTCTGGCACCTTCCTTGGGAAATGCTGCTCTAAAACATACCCGGAGAGGGGAGAGGACAGTTCAGGTGATACTTTAAAACCTCTGGAGGGATGTGGCTCAAAACTTCAAAGGTGAGACCCAGGCACCCAGCAGGGGTCCTGCTGTTGGCAACAAAGTGGGCTAAGAGCATATTTCAGTCAGGGGCTGGAAACTTCGCAGTAGTGAGAATCTGTGGAAGAAGCTGACTTTGACCTTGAAGTGAGGGACCAGGATAAAGTTCATCCATGCCTTCTCAAAGGAGGGAGGGGTAAATAAGAACTCCAGATTGTCTAATGTTTTCAACTATACCAAATTTAAATGATTGCTAGTTACTTCCTGGCCTGTAAATGGTATACACAGAAGAATACCCTCATGCTAAAACAAAGGTTAATTTTTATATGATATTTTGGGCAAAGATGAATTTTTCAGTGCACAGTGTAAGTGAAAGGAGCAAGTTAGAGCCCTGAACGAAGTTTCAGATGAAGAAATGCAGACTCTCATTGCTGCAGGGACACAGGGTTCTTAACTAGAGGTCCATGGATATGCATCAGAGCATCAGTGGGTGCATGTGCGCACTTCTGTGGTAATGTGTACAACTGCTGGGTTTTTTTTGGAACAATGTAAATGGCTTTCATCAAATTCTCAAATAAGTCTATGATCTCAAAAGCAGTCAACAATGCCCTATGGAGGCTCAGGGGAAGAAAATGAGGTTCAGACTGAGGAGCATATTTGTTTTTATCTTTGGTTGCTGACAGTAAGGTTCACCTGAGAGCTGATAGGCAATAGGTAAAATGGAGAATCCACGACGGAGCCTTGACCATTGGTTTGGGGGTTGCCCTTGCCCCTAGACTGAAGGAGGCTATGAAATATACATTATACTTCCTATTTTACAGACAGAGCTCAGATCCAATTATTCATTGTGATTCATGACTTGAACATTTGTACGAGAACACCTGAGTCACTTGACTCCCATAAGAAATGACTCCAAATTAATTTGTTAAATGTTCCATATATCTAAAACAAAAAACAGTAGTGAATTTCAGTTTTGAACATGTCATAGTCATGCAGGTTTTTTTTCCTGTGTTCAGAATCACACTGTGCTTTTACCTTGAGAATCACAAAGATTTTGAAATCAAAGAGTTTTCATTTTACCTTTTAGAAACATAGTATAATTTACCTGCATGATTGCATTTTAATTAGCACTCCCATTGCCTATTTAAACATGCAAAGATATAAAATGAGCCAACCAAACAGGAAGACATATAGCCTAGGTCAGTGGTCGGCAAACTGCGGCT
>NW_006380335.1:0-1597 GCF_000327345.1 Myotis davidii
AATTTGCCTATTCTGCACATTTCAGATAATAAAATTATACAGTATGTGGCCATTGGCATCATATTTTCACTGCCCATCTATATTGTAACATAAATTAATATGCCCTTTTGTGTGATGAATAACATTTCATTGCATGTATATATGACATTTTGTTTTTCCATTTATCAGTTATGGGCATTTGGGTTGTTTCCACTTTGGGGCTATGTTATTGTGAATAATGCTGTTATAAAAATTTGTTAATAGTTTTCTTTTGTGTGAACATACACCTCAATTCTCTTGGATATATACACCTAAAAGTAGCATTGCTGGGTCATATGGAACCTCTATGTTTAACTTTTTAAAGGCCTGCCAACCTATTTTCCAAAACAGATGAACCATTTTATATATCCACCAGCAATGCTTTAGAGTTCCAGTTTCTCCATATTCTTTCCAGTAGTTGTTTCTGTAGCCATTCCTACTGTTTCCTTTTTCTCCATTTCTCATTTACCTGTAAACATGCAAAGCCTCCAAAACCTTGGATGATATGCACTAAAGTGATAACTCAGTCCTATAATCTCTTCTTATCATTATCTATAATTTTGCTTATAGAACATTTTGTTGCCTCTTTTCTCTTGGCCAACCATCTTTGTCCATATTCCTTTTCCCATCCGTAAAACTCCCATAGGTATTACCTTAGCTATTTTTCCACACACAATGTAAGGAAACTATTTTTATATTTTATATGCATTAGAAGAAGACCCAAATCCAATCTGGACAGCTTCTAGAAGAGATATACTCACTTCTCTCCCAATTTCACAGATGGCCCTTTTCTCAGTTCCAGTTTCTGTTGCTATACCTTTTATGTTGCCAACTCTAATGACTGCTCTTGTAACAGCCATAATTTTCTCTCAGAAAATGCAACCCTATATTAAACAACTTTACCATGGGGTACTAACATTTAGAGGCACTAACATTTTACATGTTAAAAAGTCCCAATCAGCATATTTTTCATACAGCCGAAGAGAATCTATAACAAACCTATTTCTATTGCCCTTGGTTGGCCCCCAAAAATACTTATATTTTATTTGTGAAAATTGAGTCTCTCAGTATCTCCCAAGAAATTGGACAGGCTCATGTTACTGAACCATTCTTGTCAGCCCTTATCAGATTTTTAACTGAACCTCTTTACTAAGTTTAAATGCCTCTTTGTCCCCTTCACTCCCCCATCATCAATCTCAGTAGTCCACTAGTAACTACCACTGCAATACACTGAAACATATGCCCAAACAAGAACTGTAGTGTTTCTTTTACTCTGAGTTTGAAGACATCCTCTAAAAGGAAGCTAAGTGCTTGGGAGGACTTGAGTGCTGCATCCAACTACATTTGGACCATCACTCTCCCTGGAGCACCTGAAATATTGCAATATGAGCCATTCAAGCAGTGAAATTAAACTCTTGTGTCTTCCACGCCCCATTATAGGAAATAACCATTGCTGTGGACAATGTGACAAAGGACATTGACCTCTCCACTTAACAATTTCAAGAGACTCAATGTGCAGGTCTCCACAATCAGCACTTTGTATGTTCTTAGCCTCTAGGACAGTGGTTCTCAACCTTCC
>NW_006380336.1:0-1596 GCF_000327345.1 Myotis davidii
GGCTTTCAAAATGCAGCAAATATTATAAACAAAACTCCAATTAATCTCATTCTCCAGAGATAATACACTGTAGTACTTTTTTTCTGTTGCATTTATAAACAATGGTAGATTTATTTAATTATCTCTCTCCTATATCTGCTATCATTTCTGTGGAGATATTTATTTGGCTTTAGACAGACCTATAAATAAGCTGCGAATAACTTATGTTTTTATTGCTTTCTTCATTGCCCTTATAAAATTGGGATCGCTTTTTACCTCATGAGGCTATTATAAGGATTAAATGAGATAACATATTTGATGTAAAGCCCTTAGCATAATGCTTAATATATACTAAGTTCTCATTAGGTATTTGCAATGATAAGGATATTAACCATTAGCTATAGATATATTATAGTCTCAGGCAATTATATGCTTAGAAGAATTTCTAACTGTCTCACTCTGGCCTGCCTGCCTTGGCACTGTGCTATGTTTTGGAATACTTAGTGTTAGTTATTTTTGTGTTTATACATGTTTCATTTCTTCAAAAATGTGCTCTTTTCTATGGTTAATTTACTAACTGATTGTTTGTATGCTAATTACTGCTAATGGCTGAGTTCAAATCTGCATTTAAGGGAAATTCAATGGCTAGTTTTATTGGGGTCGCTGTCAGGATAGGCTACTTTATGCCCCATTAACAAATGATCTCAGAGTCTCCGTGATTTAAACAACACAGGCTTATTTTATGGTCATGGCACCTGTCTGCCATGAAGTAGTTATGGGCCCTGGTTATGTATCTTCACCTGGATGGAGAGTAACCACAGCCTTGAATGTTGTAAGTTACCACGTGAGTGGAGAAAAGAGCTGAAGGGAATGCAAGTGAGACCTCCATTTACTACTCTTTGGCCAGGACTGGCCACATGGCCACACCCAACCATAAAGGAGAGAGAGTAAGAAGTACAGTTCTACTATTTAAGTTGAAGAGTGTAAAACCAGAAGTAGTTGGTAAATTTATCCATGACTGAAATAATTGATAATAACACTTAGGTCACACCTGATAATCAGTTTTGAACACACAGGTTATTTGGCTTCCTTCACGTCATGCTACATGGGTGACCATCTGGAACAACTTCCAGGTAAAACATGGAAATGCATTGGAGGCCGGTGGTGATATCCTGGGATACTGGAGAAGGAATTGCTTCTCTCCTTTGTGTTTCTTAATCATCTTGAGTTTTGGTTGGGTGTGTCAGGACTGACGTTGATATATTTACGAGAAAAGTGGTCTTTGGAGCATAATGTTTTTCTTGTATGGTGTCTGAAATGGCGAAAGGAAGAGCTTTCGTCCACAGACATGGGAAGCACCTATTCAGGGGAGGGATTGTTAGCATCAACCTGGAACAAATTTGAAGGGGAAATATAGAAGATTTATTTTTCCTCAGGTGACCAAATGTTCTGTCTGGAGAATTAGGAGGTAGCTGCATATCAAGATAGTTTGGGTTAATTTTAATTGTACCAATGTGTTCCATGAGCTGAGAATTTTTCCATTTCACCAGGCATATTTTTCTTTAATTATCGCCTGAATCTTCATAGTTTTCATGTGAATTTGGCAGCATTTTTTTT
>NW_006380337.1:0-1597 GCF_000327345.1 Myotis davidii
TGTTGTGCCAGTTCCAAGTAGCTTTGTGATACATTTAAATATCAGTTAAAACTAATAGCAACCAACACTTATTGAGGGCTAAGTTCTAAACATGTTGCTAAGTGCTTTAACCCGTACAACAACCTTACCAAGTCCTTGCTATTACAAGCCCCAGTACACTCATGAGAAAGCTAAGACTGAGGGAGGTCAAGTGCCTGAGCCAAGGCCCACACTCAGATCATTCTCATGACAAAGCCACATTGTCCTTCACTCTGCTGCAATGCTACCTTCCTGATTTTAACCTCTGTGCTACTCAGCTCTCTTCTCTTTCCTAGAATTTTCTTGATAAACTCCTTGGAGTGTTCTGCCATGTTAACTTTAGAATTAAATAGTACTGTCTCCAAGCATTCTATTTGGATTCTGATTAAGGTTGCATTTAGTCTATAGAAATGCTTTAGAATTGATTTTCGTAAGTATTCAATCTTCCTATGCAATAATATAGCATTGTTTTCTATTTGCCTGTCTTCTTTTTTAATCAATAAAATATTGCATTTTTCTTCAGATAGTTCAGAAGTACTTTTTCCGTAAGTTACCCCTACATACCGTATTTGTATTGCTGCTGGTAATAAGGTCTCTTTTATTATGATATTAATAAAATCATCACTGCAGTTACTGTCAAAAACTGCTCAGGGTCTGAGGTTTTATACTCATTACAAGCTAATATGCCAGCCTGCTGTTGTTTCAAGAATGCTGGAGGAAGACACAAGATTCCCGGGTAAGAAAAAGGACTTTACTATTCACAGCCAAAGCAGTAGCCAGAATGTCAGCATGATGCTCATGTGGCTTCTCCATCTCCCTGTAAGGATGAAATAAAGAACCCATCATGGATGCCTGCACACACAGTGGGCAGCATTTACATAAGACCACTGAGATTGTGGTAGTCTCCACTTAAATAGTGAGCAGAAGTAAGTCTGTCCCTTGCCTGGGTGGAGCTGTTATCTCATCCCTCCAAGAAGCTTGCTGCAAACATAACCCCGAGAGATTACCTGGGTAAAGAATGCCTAGGCTAGGGCTTTGCACTCTTTGCATAAGTAGCAAGCATGCACGTGGACACTTAGGGCTAATAGTGAATTGCCTCTCACAAGATATGACTATATATGAATGTTCTTGGCTTTTGTATACTTCTATGCAGCAACTTTATTGCACTCTTAATTTGAACAGCTTTTCAACTGATTTTTTTGAATAGGTGCAATCATTATTTTCTTTGTGCAATTTTTTTAAAGCATATCCATCAGTATGGTCAAATAACATGATCAAGAATATCTAGATAATCAATTCTGTATCTGGAACGTAAACCTTGATATTCTGATTTCAAGTGCTGAACCTTTCCAAGGTAAATTATGTATCTATCTTACTTGAAAGTGTATTTTTTAATAATAGATATTACATGGTCATATAGTATTGCCACCATCTATTTATACGTTTGTCTCTGAACTTACATTCTACGTTCTTTGAACAGAGGCTGAGATAATTCATCTTTGCAGCCCTGGTGTCTTATAGAATGTTGGAGGGGGCCAGAGTAGATTGGATGGATGGATGGATGGATGGATATGGATGG
>NW_006380338.1:0-1597 GCF_000327345.1 Myotis davidii
TTCTGAAGACTCTGTCTATGCCCTTTGTGTTATGGCCTTTTATTTATTTTTTATTTTTTTTTCATTCTATCTGGTGGGAACATGCTCCAAGCCCTGGGTGAGCCCTTGGATTGCTCAGCCTACTCTTTTTATTTGTTCTTTTGCCAGCCTTAGGTAGTTTGCTGGCATGCATACACTGATCAATAGTCAATCAAAAATCCCCTGTAGATCGTCAGCACTATCCCTCTCTGTAGCACTCCCCTTACCATGCAGCTCTCTTAGCTTGCTTATGTTGCACTGAGAATTCTAGGTGCCTTCTTGATTCTCAACTCTGTCTTCTCAACTCCGACCATTAGACTCTGGTTTCCCTCCCTGTGCTGTGGCCTGGAAATTCTTTCACCTTATTTGCTTCTCTTTTCTCAGGGATCCCCTTCTGCACTGACTATTGTTTAACATTTGGAAAAGCGTAGTTTCCTATGTTTTACCTCGTTTTATAGTTGTTTAAGGCAGGAGGGTAAATTCAGTCCCTGTTAGTCTATCATAACTGAAAGCATACATTCCCACAAAATGTCAATTAAAATGTGTTTATTGTGGTAACATACATAATAGTTCCCATTTTTGTCATTTTTAAGTGTTCAATTCAGTGGCATTAAGTAAATTCCCTCTAACTTAGTTTTAAGTGGGGAAAAATGCTTTATTTTTCTCCTAATAATTGTTAAGCCCTAAGTGCTAGGTGCTGAAGTAAATATTATGATCACACCATTATAAAGACAAGAAATGTGGCGTTTAGAATGTAAGTTGCCCAGGGTCTCGGGGTAATTGGTGTGATGGTCAGGATTAAGTCTCACAGAGCCAGGCGATGAGCTTCATTGAGACAGGACCCCAAATCACATGGCTCTCACCGGTTGGTAGGGGCTTCCGTTGGAAGGCTATTTCTTGGCCTGGAGCCAGACTTTTAGAAATCAGCTCCAATCCATGACTGCAGGAGCCTATTCACCCACATACCAGAGGACCACGGGGCCCGGGGCCAGACCCATATCTCAGAGACAGAGTCTCTGTCACATCTGAGCCAGGACAGACCCACAGAGGGGTCCATCCTTGAGGTGCTGTGCACAGCAGGGGTGGACTAGGAGTCTATATGTGTGTGGTGTTGGTGGGACCCCGAGACCACAATGCATAGTCAGCCACTTGGAGTCCAATGTCAGCTTCATTAACATCAGTGGCTTATCTTAAATCACAATTACAAATCTCCTGAAATCCCCGGTTAACTTCTCACCAGCTCCAAATGGGCGCGTCAGCAGCCATTGATCCAGCACATCAGGGATTCTTGTCTGCCAGGAGGTCGTTCCTTTATGTACGTGAATGAAAACAAGGCTCTTGTCTCAGGAATACTCTGGTGGCCTCTTTGCAAAGGCTGTGAGTCATTTACTCCCGGCCTTTCTCAAGAAAACCCTGGAAGCGCATTCCTTTGTATGGTTTCAATTTGTGTCAAATGCACATTAAGAATCACAAGCCGGTTTTTCTTAGTTATTTCTCACTAGCAACGTATGATGCTTGGAGCGTTTTATGGATGAGTTTTTTACCGATGGGAGCGTCAAGGCCACGGACATTCACTCTC
>NW_006380339.1:0-1597 GCF_000327345.1 Myotis davidii
CCAAATCTACACAATTTCTCCCAAATAACAGGAGATAAATAGTTTCCAGTTCATTTACGGGGTCAGCATTACACCAGAAAAGAACAATACAAAAAAGAAATTAATAAATCGATATCCCTCATGAACATAGGTGAAAAATCCTCAACAACATATCATCAAATTGAATCCAGCAATACACATAAAAAATAATACATCTCAATGAAGTGTGATTTACCCCCCGGAATATAATGCTGGGGGTAAATCACATTTAAATATCAGTGAATATAATCTACCATGTTAACAACTAAGGAAAAAAATATCACATGGTCTTCATCAGTTGATACCAAAACAGTTTTACAAAATTCAACACTGTTTCATAATAAAAATTCTCAACAACCTAGAAATCAAAAGGAAAGTCCTCCATGAAATAAAGCACATCTACAAAAAACCTATAACTAACATCACATTTCAGTGCTTTCCATATAAAATGGGAAACAGGCAAAATGTCTCTTCTCACCACTCATATTCAACACTGTACAAGAAATCCTAGACAATGCAATAAGACTAAAGAGGAGGCAAGAGTACAAAAAGAAAGATCATACAATTGAAAAATAATAAAACTGTACCTATTTGCAGACAATTGTCTACAAAGAAAATCGCAAGATATCGATTAAAAAGCTCCTAAAATTAATGTGAGTTTAGCAAAGTCACAGGATACATCTCACCATACAAATAGCAATTGGATTTCTACCTATTAGCATTGAGCAATTGGACACAAAAAGTCTTTAAAACAGTACCATCTAAAATATCTCTACAAAAATAAAATACATAGAAATCAATTGAACAAAATATGTGAAAAACTGGTACACTGAGAACTGTAAAATTCCAAGGAGCTAAAAAATGAACTTTAAAAAAAAGAAGAAGAAACCATGTTCATGGGTTGGAAGATTCAGTATAGTTAAGATGGCAATTCTCCCAAATTGACTACATATTTAAGTCAAATCAATCAAAATCTCAGCAGGATTTTTTTATAGACATAAACAAACCAATTCTAAATTTCATACAGAAAGGTAAGGAAACTAGAACAGTCAAAACAATTTTGTGAAAGAACAAAGTTGTAAAAATCACCTTAAGAGATTTTCAGAATTATTTAAAGCTATCGTAAACAAGGCAGTAGGGTTATAGAAAAAAGACTGGACTCAAAGATCAATGGAAAAGAAAAAAGGGTCCAGAAATAATCCCAAACAGGAATGGTCAATTGTATTCACAAAGGTACAAAGTCAAGTCAATGGAAAAATGACAGACAGGTAAACAAATAGTGTTAAACAATTGAACATCCATACAGAAAAGAAGTGAATCTTAACCCACACTTCACAACTTATTCATTCAAAACAGACTTAAAGGTAAAACAAGAAAACCAACCAACTCTCTGAACAAAACAAACGAAAAATCTGTGACTTTCAGATAGCCAGAGTTCTTAAATATAATACCAAACGCATGATATATAGAAGGGAAAAATTAATAGAGCTTCATCAAAATTAAAAACTTTTACCCTGCAAAAGATATTGAAAGAAGGAAAAGACAAGCTATAGACCAGGGGTGGGCAAACTTTTTGACT
>NW_006380340.1:0-1596 GCF_000327345.1 Myotis davidii
AGAGGGCACAGGCCAGGCTGAGGGACACCCCAAGTGCACAAAGCTTGTACACTGGGCCTCTAGTAAGAGATAAGTGTGAAAAGGCAGATAAAGGCCAGGCTGTGGGGGCCCTGTAAGCCATGTTAAAAAGTTTAGATACCTTAAACTATAATTTGAAAGTCCCCAAAAGGTTCAAATTTGTGACACTGTCACAAGACTACAGATGGACACACATGTTTTAGTAGGTTCATTTCTTCTTAAGTCTACTTATTCATAGCCATAGCATGAACAGTATATAGATAGCACAGCTCTAAATATAAAATTCAACTATGGATATGATTTGTCAAAATGTTATTGGACCCCAGAAGCCTTGGAAAATTACACAAGTTTCTACAGTTTTATGTTACTTGAAATACTAAATGTTCTAAACATTTTAAATCTACAATTTTCTAAACTAAGATGTTAAATTTTTTTAAACTCTTAACACAATGCCATAACATTGCCTCATAGGCCTGTAAGCATTTGTGAAGGAAGCAAAAATTCTTCAAATTATTATACACAATTTCTATTTGTCACATATCCATATGCTTATTTTTTAGAACAAAGAAACAAAGCAATTAAGTACTAAGGGGGAAAGTGCTATAAAGCAGTTTCACTTCATATAGTTAAAATGTACTAAACATAATGATTGCTTCATCTAAGTCCCACATTTACTTGTCTATCAAGTTTCAGTGAGTGAGGTATTTGCTACTTCTCTTTCCCCTGTGAGAATCATTACCCATAGATTCTAATGGTGGAAATAGCATAGCTCACTTTAATTTGTTTTCATAAGGTATCTCGTTATTTTAACAGGAAACATGCTTCCACTGAGGCTGCCTATAAAGTATGGAAAAGGAAACATCCCTCATCATAATTTGCTTTAACAGCTGAATAGATGTAAAAGGCTCATCTACTTGCCTTTTGTGAGTCTACACTTCAAAATGATTCCATTATGTTAATGATGTTCAGGAGGAAGCTGTAAGTCATGATCATGGAACTGTAAACTTTGACACAAGCTTATAGCTCACAATCTCTGTATCTTTTTGCATTTGTAAAAGCACAAATGAAATAAACCTCAGATTATGTATTATATTCCCTATTGATGTTTAACTAGCTCAACAAAAATATTCTATACGCATCATGAGTAAGCATGCGAGAATAAAACTCCTCTCCACCCAGTTCACTCTTTCTCCCATTTAATCCAGTCTCTGCATTACAGTCAGGCCGAGCTTTCTTTAAATATATACATACTTTTATATATAAAACGTATATATGATTAAACCTGAAGTGTGGTAAGGTCACAATGCTCCTAGGATCTGGGACCTGCTTTCACACTAGAAGGCTCTTGAGCCACTCGTACTTATCGCTTACAGTTTGGTGCAAGTTTATAAACTTTTGAGGGGACGAATTTGGGCTATAAATAAGCTATGTTCATGGAATTTCTAATTTCTTTCTGTCTTTAAATGTATACATTAACACACATATCTTAAAAGTATAAGATACTTTCACTAATAACTGTTGAAGAAGGACATTGAAATCATATAGTAAAATAAACTTGCAAGATTATAAAGCATTTTT
>NW_006380341.1:0-1597 GCF_000327345.1 Myotis davidii
AGATTATCTTAGATAATACAGGTGGGCCTAACTCAGTCAGTTGAAAGGTCTTAGAAGCAGGCTTGAGGTTTCTCCCAGAGAGAGAAAAGAAATTCTACCTATGGATAGCTGCTTCAGCCCATGCCCATGAGATGCAGCCTGTCCTTGCTGACAGCTTACCCTAAAGATTTCAGACTTACCTACTGTAAGCCGAATCTCTCTCCATATATATCTCCTACTGGTTCTGCTTCTCTGGTTGAACCTAACTAGTAAACCAGGCTTGAGGTTTGTTTACAAAAACAATTCCTTAAAGAAGCTAGTAAACCCTCTAGCCTATTCATTTCCAATCAGTTCCATGTGCCAGTAACTATACCCAAGTTTTTTTCTGCACATGGCTCTTAAACCTTTTTGTTTTTACTTTTTAAAAATTTAATCCTTGTAATATGTTCCTTCCTCTCCATCCCACATTAGACCATCACCATCTCTTACCTGAACTAGTGATTGAAAAAGCCTCCTAACTGGCTTCTCAGATTAGTTTTTTCTCCTCTATCTATTCTCCACACTGCTGCCAGAGGTCTCTTTCTGGAAAACAAATATGATCATGTCACTATCCTTCTTAAATACCTTTGAAGTCTTCCTACCTACAGGATAGAGGTAAATTTGTTTACTAATTCATCAATTCTGTTTTTAACTCTTATTTCCTTATATTTTTCTTTGCATTTACTTTTCTGTTATTTTTCTAACTTGTTGAGATGAATGGGTATGCCACTGATACTTTATTAATAATATCCAAAGCTGGACTTTAAGTTTCAGTAGGAAAATGGCAAATTTATTTCCAGATTTTCCCACTTTCTTCAACACAGAGCTACAAAGAGAATGTTAAAAAAAATAAAGAAAAAAGTCTCTATCTTCAGTGAACTTTTAAGACAATAAAAATCTGAAAATGCCAAGTTATAAGTAAATATGGCCCCAAGTACTTGGGGCTAGTAGAACCTATGCAAGAGAGGACAGGAAGTATAAAGGGAGTCTAGTGGGGGACCAGTAAATTTTCATTCCCATAAAGAGAGAGTCCTATCCTAAGTGGGAATTGTAATGTTAGAACTAAAACTGAATGGGGGAAATCTCAGAAGGAAGCAGAGAAAGGAGGTGTAAAAAGTGTCATGAAACTAAGCAGAGGGTGATTTTTAAGTGACAGATCTTAGACAGGACTACCCTCCTAAAAGCAAGGCATGCACTTTTCTTTTGTAACATCAAACTTACAAAAAGTTAAAAGAATAGTACAAGACCTCCTGTACAGCCTCCACAAATTCTCTAATTGTTAACATTTGGGCAGGCTCTTTAAAAAGCAGAAGTTGTATTAGCAGAAACTAGTAGGACCTAGTGGACCTCATGGCTGGTAATTCCCACCTGTTAAATGCCTAATTTACTGAGAGGCAAAGGAAATGTGGTTATATTTTGAAGAAAGAACCCATCAGAGCAACAGGACAGAGGTCATGAGCAGAGAAACCTGGAAAACTACCTTGCTCTTAATGTTCTATCCCACCTCTCCCTCCCACTTCGTCTCTTCTAACAGGTGGCTTGGAAAAACTAGTATCATTTAAATGTGAATAACAAAAAA
>NW_006380342.1:0-1597 GCF_000327345.1 Myotis davidii
CTTAATTCTTTCAAGATTTTAATGTTTCATAGCAAAGAAAGTAGGAACATGTGATTTGGGTTCCTTAACTAAAATGATTTCAGGCAGAATATTAATGCTTCTGCCTTGAACTTTCTACATAGCTTAATTTCCTTAGGTAGAAATAAAGAATTTACAAAGGATCAAGTAGAGATAGCATGCAATGGTGAGGGTATAATTTAATTTAAAAAACTATGATTTCCATTCTTACCAGGTAATAATCCATAACCTTGAAGATGAGCGTTACATATATTTTGAAGTATTAATCATCCTTCCTCAAACGGGGAATTAAAATCTGTTGTTGAGTAAAACCTTTTCTCTAGAATGCAGGTCTATCCCTAAATGGTGGGCTTGACTGACAGTGATATTATGAATTCTAATACTCGAAATTCTAATCTTTGGAATGCTGAGTGATAGGGCTCCTCGCTTTTGAATGGGAGGTTCTGAGATACTCAGACTCAAACATATTTAAGATATTAAGCTGTTTGATAACCAGTACAATCAAGTCACACCAAATAGTATAAAAGTGGAACAAAACCAATGAGGAATTGGAGATGCAATGGTTGTTCAGACTTCACATAGTCAATTTCCGGCGTAAACAAATTTACCATCCACGACCCTTTTCTTTTCTATCTTGTAACCATGTCAAAATTAAATGATTTTGCTTTAAAATAAATTTTCCTGTGGCCTGTGTTCCTATAAGCACTTATTCTCTGGAGTCCTTTAACAGGTACGGTAATTCAAATGTAATGCAACGTGGCCCAGGAAAAACACCTGCTGAAGCAAACTGATGGTTGAAGAAGAGGTCGACAGCAGACTGAGGGGTTGAAACTATTGGTTTGAAGTGTCAATAACCCTGGATTCATATTCAGTGTCACCGGGGAAACACTGGACAAGTGATTTATCCATTTAAGCCTCAGTGTCCTTATTCCTTGTCCCTGGAGGGAAGACTAAAGGAGATGTTGCATGCTTAGCGTGCTGTCTGACACCATAGGGCTATGGTCGTCATCACCACATTGGGGACAGGTGTCCTTCTTGCTCCGCCTGCTTGATGAGCTCCCCTGGAGGCTGAGTGCTGAGGAAGCAGAAAGGAGTTTCACTCTTCTGTAGCCTGGAAAAGCTTATGGACTGTCTGCCCAGTACACCCGGTTTTATGGCTGCAGGAGGATTTGGTCTTAAGTCCTGTTAAATGGTTCACTGCACTTTGCAGGTTCGCTCTTGAGAATGCCTTATACTGTATTATACCCATGTCATTACTCAAAAAGCCCCCATCATAAAAACAACAACAACCATTAACAAAAATAAAACAAGGCTTTCCCAGTCAATAAAAAAGTTAAATTATAATGAAGAATTTTGTTGTCATCCCTGCCTGCTGAAGATGGAATTATTAGGAATCGCAGTATGAATAAGTTGTGAGGCTTCTTTTTCTTAAGAGTGTGGAAAGGACACATCTGTTTTCTTCACTATTACCATTGATGTAAGCAAATTGGGAAAATTTAAAAAGTGACCACTAAGACTTGCTCTAGGATTTTCCATTTTGTTAAGAATTTCAGGATAATTTCCAAAATGCTTTTTTTTT
>NW_006380343.1:0-1598 GCF_000327345.1 Myotis davidii
CTTGTTGTGTGTTAATTACACCTCAATTAAAACGTGACTATGGAGAAACTGCTGTTTTCCAGGCTCTGAATCTAGTCATGCTTATCTATTGCTAGGAAACTTTCACACCTCACACTTTTCAAGCACTCAATATTGGGTTAGATAGTTATCAATCTGCATAGAAAAACAAAGTATCTCCTACTACATGTTGGACTTTTAGTTGAAGAATTGAGAAATGGAACTGTTGGCTTTGTACCTGAAGTTAACCAAAAGTATAGTGGCTCAAATTCAATGTAGTGAGCCTCAAGGCATATTCATGACAGTGTAGGGAGGCCAGTCTGGGTAGATCAGGAAGTGCATGTTGAATAGTCCAGGGATTAAACTAGTCAAATAGGGTAAGATCGTAATATGGTGTGCTTTGATAACCAGGTAGAGAGCATCAGAATTGTTAAGTAACATTCTATACTCTTTATGCCCCAGTATTACCATATATACTTTCTGATTTATGCAAAAATAAACCAGATATTTATGGACTTGTAATACATGAACTCAGTGCTTCAAGAACATATTTAGAACCTAACCTCTGAGGCCAAAAAGTTTAAATACAGAATAGTGGCATTTTCTGTGGCATTCACTTGGCCCTTAACCAAGTACTACCTTAACCTGATGCTGAGTTGTTTGTGGATAACTTTTTCTACTACCAAGATTATAAATGCTTTGTATCTGACACCTTCTTGTTCCCCTTTTCAGACTTCAAGACCTGATGTGGTTGAATGTACATTGTATAGCTAAATAGATATCTGTTGAATGAATGATAAATGAGAAAAAATATTGCTCGATTCTAGACTGTATGCAAAAAGGGTTACATTATGTAGTAATGAACAAAGCCTGGCAGAGATAGGAAGGATATTTAAAGTCATCTACTTCAACTTTCTTTAAGTCTAGATAGGGAAACAGAAACAATGTTAAATTATCTCTAAATAGAGATAATTTTAATGTAAGAAATTGGTCATACCTGTGATAAAAGAACTGACAAACCCAAAAGGGATGGTTAAGGCAACCCATTGAATGAAAACCATCCTTAGACTGGAAGGACCAAAAGAAGGAGGTACTGTTTCCAGAGCTCAAAATTTGGGAATGTTCAGGGGAGCTGGAGTCATAGGGGAGATATAGCCATTGTTGGAGACTCCATAGAAAGCATAGAAAAATGAAAAATGCTGGTTTTTCTTCTTTCCCTTGAATAATTTCCCATACATCATGTGGGTCAAATCTACCTAAAAGCTAGAGGGCCTGAGAGCCTTGTTCCATCATAGTGATGTATAGAGAACAAAGGAAGAGAGGGGAGTGGGGGAACTGAAAGCAAAGTTGCAATTTGCAAGCAGACATTCCTAAAGAAAGAAGATCATGGGCCAGGTCTTGAAGGATAAGTTGAATTTTAAGACTTGAAGGGGCAAAATGAAGCCTTTGTGAAAAACAAGACCCATATGAGCAAATACAAAGAGCGATCACGCATATTCATGGCAGTGTAGGGAGGCCAGTCTGAGTAGATCAGGAAGTGCATGTTGAGACCTGGGATTAAACTAGTCAAATAGGGTTAGATCATAGGTGTACTTTGAAAA
>NW_006380344.1:0-1598 GCF_000327345.1 Myotis davidii
GAGGGACCTCACCAGTGCATGAATCCGTGCACCTGCCTCTAGTTTAATTATAAGAACTGTCTCTCTTGGACCTACACTGGCATCAACGGTTGCCAGGATGTTGGCAGTGTAAATAGACTTGCCAGATCAGAAGAGAGCCATGATATGCTACATACAATGAAAAAGCAATGTTTGCCTATTTCTTTGTTTGTCTGACATTCCTCCTAGGAATACTTCTGCCTTTTACATGTTTTCTCATTAAAATCCAATTCTTGTGCCTATTTTTCTAAATAAAATAACTTCACAAAGCATAACCAAATTGCAACTGCTTTCTGTGTAACTTTTAATTTGATTAAATTGGTATATTTAAAGGGAACCCCTGTTCCCAAAAGAGAATTTCAAACATCCACTGGTCAGTCTACTTTCATTGGCATACTTAGCTTGTAAAGTAAAACTGTGAGCAAATTCTGAACACAAATGGAATACTTACAAAGATTTATTAAATAAAGCAAAAGAGAAAACATCTCTAGCTGATCTGAGGTTTTGCTTCTCATATCCACTACCCCTATCTATTTTTGCCATACTATAACCATACCCAATATACCTCAACCACAGTTTATACTGAGAGGAATGTACTGTATTTAATAACATTTCTTTACAATTATAACTTTGAATCCTAATTCACTCTAAAAGATGTCCAAGTACATCATGGTTGAATTGCTTAAATTACTATAAAAACTAACTTATGTTTTATTGTACAGCTATATTTAAGAACTTTTAAAAATCACAGAAGACAGAACTAGTTAAGACAAGAGTTTAGAATTAGTTCCCAATGTCCTGGGTTTTTCAGACCGCTGCTATTCAATGTACTTGCTGGATTCATCAGATGGAGACAAATAGACAGTGGATGTCAATTGAAACTTAATTACAAGTCATAAATAGTCTAAAATATCTAGCACATTAAAAGATCTTGAAATGGCTAAAAGGTAGGAGATAGCTCTATTTAGGACCGTCTTTCCTTAATGGGCTATTAACCAAAAATTCAAAACTGTAAACTGCACGATAAGAAATTATGAATGGAATTATGAGGTAATTTCAAAATCAGATTTCATTAAAGGCTTAAATAATACTTGGATTTCAACCCAGCTACAGAAGTGAAGAAGCACTCAACTCAATTTGTTATTAATTAAGCATGAAAAAAGGTAATTTCACTTGGAAAATCATATCCAGAGGGCTATAATGAATAGACAAACTAAAAGATATTCCTCACCTGAAAAAAAATTTAAACAACTGGCCCATGTTCAAAAGAACTAAATTATAGATTTTCAACCATATTTGTCCTAAAACCAGTAAATTGAAAAATATGTTCAGTAGATGATGCAGAAACAAAAGGATATTAGAAAAAAAATTACCTTAAGACCAGCACTTGGGAATAGACAACAGTCATAGGAATATAAATTAGAAATACCCTTTGACTTGCCTGGTAGGCGAGGCTCAGTGGTGAGATCCACCTATGAACCACGTCATGGTTGGGTTCCCAGACAGGGCACGGGCTTAATCCCCAGTAATGGGTGATTGATTAGGAGGCGGCTGACCAATGATTCTCATCATTGATGTTT
>NW_006380345.1:0-1596 GCF_000327345.1 Myotis davidii
CAGGGCCACCAGTATTAAATAGAAAAAAGTTCTTAGATTTAAAAGTGCTGAGAAAACCTTTCCTGCTCAGATAGCACTATTTGAATACTAAGCACAGTCTTCGCATATCAAATATATACTTCTGTTTCTTGCCCACTGCCTTAGAGAATGGGGACATTTTCCACAGAGGGGACTGGAGAAGACCTTATAAAAATGAGGCTATTGTTACTAGGGGAACAGGCTTCCTTGTTTGGCTTGGAGCTATTCTTTCCTCTGGTTCCTGAGAACCTGGGGGAAAGATAAACATTTTGATCTTTTGATCAGGCTAAGAGACTAAAGGGAAACTACAAAGTCTTGCCTCAGAGCAAACATGAATATAGAATGATATAAAGCTACAGTGGGAAAGATGCATCAGGCTAGCCCACATGATGGGTGATTTCTATAGCCAAGGTGTCAGCAAGAAAACAAAGGAGATTGATTTGGGATTGTGGCCAGAGACCAGGTCATGGCTCTAAAAAGGACAGTTTCTCCAGGCTTGCGGGCTTCCAAACACCAATATCCATTCCTAGTCCCCGGCTGAACCTCTAGACTCATATCCTTGAAGCTAAGGGGATGATTTATTTGCTGGTGTCAACACATATATGAAATTAACCATATACTAGTACGTACAACATGCTGAACTGTCCCTTGCAGGAGAGACTGCTGATTAAACAGGAAGGCATTCTAATGATATTTATCACAATTATGTTTACCTGTGCATATATAATAAATCTGTATATTGTTCACCCATAATATTGTTCTGATTCTTCTCAATAAAATCCAAGCTAAAGCTGGATAAGGAGATGATATGTATACACAGGGAAGGGGAAGGTATGAAGAGCAGTGGTTCCTGTGATAACTGAAGGGTGGACATAGATTAGCCCAGTAGTTCTCTACCTTGGATGCACACCAGTGTCATGTCTGGAGCTTTTGATAAAATACCACCATGCCCTGGTCCCACTGTCCAAGATTCTAATTTAATCGGTCTGAGGAGATAGATAAGGTAGGAAAGTATAAATTTCTGTGACAGCTCCATAGGTCATCCAATGTGTGATCCAGGGTTGAGAACTACTGCGTTTAGGCAGAGGAGAGAGGATACTTATTGAAAATGAAGTCCAAGTGCATACACTGGCACTCCAAAAATGGTTTGGTGTCAACAACTCTAACAGAAAGAAGAAAAGCATTAGAAGACATCATCTCACTCCAGATCTGATGGAAAGTCAAAGGTAGAGACACCAGAGAACCCAAGGCCAAGAAACTCTCCCACAGAAAAATAAAACATGGCCCCAAAGGGCTTTCATTGCTTCCATCTTTGCTCCCAGCACATCTCATTCTCTTGCCACTTCTTATGGGAAATAAATCTGAACTCAAAATGTTGGCAAAAGACCTCTGAGTCAGTTGTTGCCATACATCCCACTTCATTTTATGGCAACTTTCCCACTTTGAGTCACCTTGATCCAGATTACCCAGATGAGACCTGAATGCCATCCTAAAATTCACTTTACTATTTCTTCTATCCTATTAAAGTTGCATATTCCCAACCTACTATCAATCTATAATAATAAAAGCATAATATGC
>NW_006380346.1:0-1597 GCF_000327345.1 Myotis davidii
AATAACGTGTGGGGATGTTATGGCAGACACTGATTTAGGGTAATATAGATCACAATAATGATTTCTGTTGGTATGGTTGTATGCCCTTTGAATATTTAAGTGTAGATGTATTCTAAACACAAAGAACTAAATAAAAGTGCAAAATGAATGCAAATTTCTGCTCACTTGTTCTACATGTTTCTCATTTATTTTACTCATTCATCCTACACTTAGTTCTATGGTCTTTGCTCTTATAGGGAGTGAGTGGATTACAAAGCCACCATCAAAACCCAGCCTTTCCATGTAAAGATTTACCATCCAAGACTAAAAAGTGAGTTATGACACTTAGAAAATATAACACATAATAATATGTAAAACATCAATGATACAATAGCTGTATGTGTTATATTTTCTAAGTGTCATAACATTCTCTCATAGAGGGTTCAATGAGAGAATGTAGCCAGAGAATGAAAGATGATTATGTAGAGGAGGTACAATTAGGGATGGGCTTGAATTCTGACCTGCCTTTTGTAGGAAAAGATAGAGCACTTCCAGTTTTGAAGAATGAACTTCTGAACTTCTGAATGTCTTTCTCTCTGATGCTTTGGATCCATCTCTATCTCAGCAGTTGTAACTGCAGAAAAGACTTATCATAGCAGGCCTGAGGCGCTATCTCTAGAACGCCTCTTGTAGGCTTGGCCCTTGGCTGGCATCTGGAAATAGAGCCTTTGAAATGTTTGATACACTGATAAGATTGTTTTGCCGGCCTAGGACACTGAATCTGCTTTCCTTCTGAGGGTCTGGAATTTCATTAGTTATGCTCCTCGTTTGGGCCTCTGTGAATATCTTCCAATAAAAATCTTGAACCTTGTCTCTCAAGCATGTTTCCCTAGGGCCTAGGCAAACACATGGCTCAGTGAAAAGACATATGCATTTCACTGCTAAAGGTAGGGCTCCCTTGGAGTGGCCTCTCTGCAGAGGGAAAATGCAGAAAGCTTAGGCATGGACACCTCCACAACTCTGCCTGTGAGCCTGCTGTGTGTGCTCACTGTGCTGTAGTGAGGACCAGTTCTGCGAGTCCTTCTAGTGAATCAGTGAATGTCTGGATGGTCCCTGTGTCCTCAACATATCAGTCCATTATTTTGCACAATGTTTTCCAACCTAGAATGAATGCCATATGGAATCATTTCAGTACAACTCATTACTCTAAAGTAAAAAGAGCATTAGGGGTTATGTCACTGCCCTACTTAAAGTCCTTCAGTGGCTCTCATGATACCTGTTGCCTTCTGACTCTACTGAGAATTCTCAGTGTCCTATACATTTCTTCTTTGATGGCAGTGTTCCAGCCCCATTTACTTCCTTCCATTTTCTTTCTTATTTGGGCTCTTTGCTCATGAAATTAACTTATTCTGAGAGATTCTATGCCAGCCTCCACTTCCCAGCTTCCCACCATCCACATGTCCTGGAGGATTTAGTTTATGCATCATCCTCTCATGGGTGGATTTTTTTCACTAATCTCAAATAGTGCCTTCTCCTCTCTGTTATTTGTTTCCCTTGCACTCCAGTGGATTCTCTTGTCATTTATCACTGCTTCTAATGTGTGTGTGTGTGTGTGTGT
>NW_006380347.1:0-1598 GCF_000327345.1 Myotis davidii
AGAGCTTCCCTTCTGTTCTCCAGCTTTCGTGACACCCCAGCAAACGCAAAGCATTGCACATGCATGAATTCCTGAGCTGAGCAGGAAGAACTTGGGAGGCAATGACAAATGCTTCACAGTGCCTCCCTGGCATCTGAGATGGTTTTCCGAGAGAACACGAGCTCCTGTTTAGTGGATTCTCAGAGGACATCTGTAGGAGGAGCTTTCCATAGCAAATATGTACACTCTTGCCGTCCCCACAGTGCAGATGCCGAGACCGTGTAAAATCTGGTGCAAACCAAGAACGAGTAAGGGAGAGTTCAGGAAGTCTTAAGGAAAACTCAAGATCATATGCTGTGTCCAGAACACTGAGTGCTAATTATATAAATCATATGTGTTATTTTCAAGATATCAGAGAGAATGAATTGCAGCAGAAGGGAACTCAGGAAGGCAGCAGGTTGGGGTACAACAAAGACAGTATTACTTTTATAAGGAAGTTAAGAAGTTTTGGGAATTGCCCATCTTGAAAAATATAACAGCATCAGTCTTAAAAAATGTCACAATCCAAAATACATCAATATTCAAACAGCAATTGTCACAATGGCTTTAGTGAGAGTTCCCCCATCCCCAAATGAAATCTTAGTCACATGTCTTTACAGCTAAGGAGCCATGGCTGCTTACCTTCTTGGTTGAGATATTTAGATTTTGCTCAGCACATGCTTGGTGAAGTAATACTTGCCAAATTAATTCAAGTTGGCTTGAATAAGAGCTTACTCATGTGGATCTCCAACTGGATGAAACCAATTAATAATACATTTTAGGATTTTAAAATAATAAGTAAAATTCAAGAAATATATAAGAAAAGTCAGCCTTTTGACACAATCTCCGTTCAGAGCAGTGTCTGTTGGCTCCACCCTTGCCAAGGAGGTCGGAAGGCTGCCAGGTGGGAGGTGGCTGGAGAATGCCAGTTCTTGTGTGAGCTCATCTTGCCCTTTTGTATATATGTGCGTGTGTAGAAATCACCGAGTTTTGAAAGGCACTTTAGTTTCCTGAGTTCTGGAACTACCTTTGTTTGGTCCCTTTCCTATACTTTCTAGTACAATGTGTGTATCGACAGCCAGATCCTGCCAAGCTCCCCTTGCTCCAGAGCTTGCCGAAGGCCTTTAGGATGCTCTGGAGCTGGTCCCTCCTCAGGGCTAAGATGAGTCTAATGGTTAGCCTGAATAGCCCATCTTCCATAATGGCCACTGCTCAGTTCTTCCTTCCTTCTCCCTTGTTTTGGCCATGCTTGTTCATCTCTTAAGCCCTTGCTTCAAGCACACAATTCACAATTTAATGAATCAATTCAACAAGATTTGCTTTTATGACATCTAGGGGAGACAAAGACAAATGAGCCAAGAATTTCACAGTCTAGAGGCAAGAGCACAACTACTGGACAGGGAGACACAAATAATGCTCAAGGTATGCGCAGGATGCCATGATATGCAGATGGATAGGGATTAGCCAGGAGAGCAGATGAGAGAGCATCAGAATGGCTTTCCAGAGAGGGCGATGTATGAAGTGAGTTCTGATAAATGAGAAAAGGGCATTCTAGTCATTCATTCATTCATTCATTCATT
>NW_006380348.1:0-1597 GCF_000327345.1 Myotis davidii
CTTAGAACCAGAAGTCTGGTCTCTACTCAGATCCTTGCTATCCATGTGACCTTGAATGTCATTTAACCGCATTCCTCATTTTCGCCTTCAGTGGGGATAACAAAGGCAGGTCATTTACTATGACATTTTGCATTCCCTGTGCCTTATGGTTCCAACATACAATTTTTGCTCAATAAAGATTTGTAAAATAATTAGAAGTATATTCTACCTGCCATATAGGTAAGATTTGCCATGCCCTCGTCTGCCCAGTCTCTGAACCTCCCACCTTCTAAACCTTATTAAGCAAGACAACTGGTCAGCTCACTATCGATTACAGAATCCAAAAGTGCTGGAGATAAGCTTTGAGCAACAACTTCTAACAGGATAAAAGAGTGTGACAAGCTCCTCCCAATCATATGCACCCTCTTCAACTCTGAATCAATCAGGATTGGGGGATGCAGAGAGTCAGGGAACAGGAAAAAAATTGTTCCCTTCAGGCAGCGGTATTGCAGGAAAAATAAAGTTTCAGGAGGCCACTGGCAGTGATACAGTCATGATGTGGACGTTCCACTGGTAACAAACTTCCTGAGCTTTGTTTGAGAATGTTTTCATTTCTCCTTCATTTCTGAAGGACAGTTTTGTTGGATATAGAATTCTAGGTTGACTTTTTCAAATTTCATCACTTGAAATATATCCTTCCACTGCCTTCTGGCCTCCAAAATTTCTGCTGAGAAATAATCACTTTGAAGATCACATGAAAGTGATGAATCATTTTTATTCTGCTGCTGTGTTCAAGATTCTGTCTTTGACTTTCATCAGTTTGGATTTAATGTGTCTTGGGGTAGCTCCTTTTTGGGTGTATCCTATTCTAACTCATTAAGCTTCATATGTTTGTATGACTACCTTTGTGGTGGTTAATTTTATGTGTCAACTTCACTGGACCAGAGCAGCATGTGCCCAGATATTTGACGAAGTATTATTCTTGGTGTTTCTGTGAGGAGATTTTGGATAAGATCAATACTGAAACCATACACAGGGCAAAGAAGAGCATCCTCCCTAACATGGATTTGAAGTCTTGAATATAACAGGAGGATTACTCCCTCCATGTAAGCACATTCCATGCGAGAGGTTGTCTTCTAACATCAGCACTTTCTTGCCTTTTGACTTTTACTGACCCCACTCAGGTTCCCATGAATGTACACAACAACTTGCAAATAACGTTTGCTTTGCTCACTCTGGAATTGGGGACTAAGATCCCATAGTCAGTCCCACACTGAGAACACAGGCTGCTGACTTCAAGACAGCTGGCAAGATGGGGAGGAGGATGGGGCAAAGGCACGTAAAAACTACACAAAGTCTTTCTAACATCTCTTAGTTGCCTTTTTTTCATGATTCATCATTTATTTCATTGCTGTAAACCTTTGATTATTTTCCAGAGCTCTGACAAAGTTGCTTCTGACAATTTCTGCTTATTTTTGTTATTGTTGTTTGTTTGTTTATTTTTTTATGTTTCTGTGGGGAGATGGGAACTTGAAGCTGCCTGCCCTTCCAGTTTCCAGGTGTTATTTCTTAGTCACTCTTTATAGTAATACTAGAGGCCTGGTGCATGAAAATTCAT
>NW_006380349.1:0-1599 GCF_000327345.1 Myotis davidii
AATAAACAACCATAACAGCTCCTGTTTATGGAACATTTAAAATATGCCAGGCACTTGGCTATTTCCTTTATATGTATAATCTCAAGTAGCACTTCTAGCCATCTCTAGCTTGAAAAACAATGACACAATGACATCCCACTGTTTTAGGATGAAGACCCAGTGGCCTCCAAGGCCCCAATCTAACTTTCAGGTCTCATACGTTCTTCTATTCTTTTTCATTTCCTGCACTCCAGGCACCCACCTGGAGTAGTCTAAATATGCCACTGCTTCTCACTTGCCCCAGCACCTTTCCAACTCTATTCTGACTGCTGCAGCAGTCTTCTTTATGAGGACTTTCTGACCGCTCCCATTTAAGTCTTGTTTGTTGTTATATGTTCTCAAAGACCACTTCTTTTCCTTTGGAGCACATCTGCCAATTTGCTCTATACCCACTGATGATATTTGACTAATGTCTTTTTGTCTCCTTGGTATTGAAGTTCCATGACAATAGAAATGGCTTTATTTGTGTTTATTATTGCATACCCAGCTGATATTATCTGGCATACAATAAGGGGTCAATATCTATACTAAATAAATAAATGAATAAGTAAATTTTATTTTTCAGAGGTTTATATTTGATATAAGATAAGCTCTTCATAAAGGAGCTACTTTCCATGGCAGCGTTTTTGTCACCCACCTCAGAAGCATGTGGGACCCATTACAGGGATCAGTGAATCAATGACTATAGGGATTAGACTGGATCTGTCTCACCAAGGCTCTGGTCACTAAAGACACTGTCAGACAACCCATGACACAGCTTTAATCCAATTGAGCTACTTGCTGCCTTTTAGACTTGGAGCAAAATTGTGGTCCTATAAAAAGGGAAGAGAAAGGGATTGCCATTTATGGAGGGTCTCCTATCTTTCTGGATCACCATTTGGTATTTTTCACACATTTAATTCAAATTAATACCTGTGCATTACAAATAGACTAATAATTGTGAGATATTTTGGAAGCAGAAAGATTTCTGTAATCTTAACTATAGTGGAAAATTTCCCAGAAGCTTGTTTGAGTGCGTAAAACATTCAATTGCACCTGTATTGCTCCATTAGATAATTTGCTCATCTATAGCTAATGTTTGTGAAAATTAAAAAGATTTTCAGCAGTGTCACTCCCTGGAGAAAATCTGGTAATTGTAAATTGAAAATTGTCCTCCCAAAGTTCTGGTGTCTTTGCTATTCATTAGCTAGTCACTGCAATTTCAAGAATATGTAGGAAAGCAAATGGACTGATTACTAACAATTTAGTCTCCAGTGAAGATCCCTCCCTATCTAAACCAAGTGTTTATCTCTGCCCACTGCTCAACATCTTGGGTGGTTGCTGATTTGACTTCTATTTAAGTAAAATGCTAATGAATTAAAATGACGATTCCAATGCTAGAGAGCTCCTTATCACATGTCAAACCAACACCCAGTGAGAGTCTGGCAGAGTGAGATCAGTTCACACCAGAAAAGGAGAAAATCAGTGAGGATGATGATAGACAGATTCTTCACAGGAGTATTTGAAAATCAAAGAATTAAAGGGAGCATTGGCCGAGACCGGTTTGGCTCAGTGGATAGA
>NW_006380350.1:0-1598 GCF_000327345.1 Myotis davidii
CATTCATTCATTCATTCATTCATTCATTATTTACTTGCTGACTCATTCATCCTATGATTATTGACTAACTGCTAGATTCTAAGCACTTAAGGGTTTTGAGGAAGTTCATAACCTTCTAGTGCTTGAGGAATAAATGCAAATGCCTGTCAGGACCGGTGGAGATGGCAAACTGGCAGAGGCCGGTGTAAGCCTGCATTGTGCTGTGATGGGGACTGTGGAATGTTGTTCATCACATGCCCCCTATTGAGGAGTGGGGCAGCAGCTACTTAGCACCAACTGATTCTTTTCGCATTGGTCCCGTGGAAATCACAATCTACTATGTGAAACCAACCGGTTTTCAAATGCAGGCTCTATAGGAGAAAACAAACAGGAAGTTCTGTCTGTGACAAACAAAGCACATTTGTGAGCTGAATCAGGCATATGGTGCTAGTTTATAACATCTGATCAAACTGGAGACATGAATGCTTATGGGTCTACATTGATGAGCATCTCATTGGCCCTTTAGATGCTCAACAACTCAAGCATCAGACTCATTCTCTGCTTCACTGTACCCTCAGGATTAGTCGTTAAAAATAAATCATTTGATTATATATTATGGTTCATTCTTATTAAGAAATACTATGTAGCAATTTAAGTGAATGAGATAGGATTATTATGCCCTAACATATGCCCATGTAGTATTTCTGAGTAGAAATCATTAAAATAAGAACCTCAGATAGACTGTTAACATTTTATTATTATTACACAAACATGCACATATTTCAAAAAATAAACATCAGATTATTAACAAAGGAGTACAAATGGAAGAAGTGGGCAAAAGTGGGTGGTACTGGAGCACTTTCATATTTTGTTTCAAAATTTTAAGTAAAAAAACAAAACCCTCATAGCAGAGCTCACTGCTCCCTAAGGATCTGAGCTGCTGTAATTAGTTACAGGTCTGGCCCGACTACCAGTAAGTCTCCCCTGGTCCCTCACTCCCCAGGGGCCAACAGGAAAGTTGCTCAGCAACAGTGTCACCTGATTACTCTCTTCACCTTCTCTTATCTCACAGGCACCTTGCTGGAGAGCAAGGCTTTTTACACACACACACACGCTTGCACGCGTGCACACACACCCACTGCCAAAGGGAGCTGTAAGTGAAGTGTGTTAAGCAGCCTGCCTTTCCAAGAGCTTTCATATAATTATTGTTAGACAAAAACCAGGACAAGGAATCCTGTTTTCCTTCCCAGCAGCAGTTCCTGCCACCAGCTTTCACTATTAAGATTGACAGGGGAGAAAAACCTGGAGGAACAATCCCTCTGTACTGAGGCCACTTTTAAATAACCCAAGGGTTTTTAAAAACCACAGAAATGACAGACTGCAAGATGTGGAGAAAGCCATGCTCACCTCCCAATGCCCGGGGATTACAACACCGCCTTTTCTATCACCTGCACTGAAAAACGTTCTTTTCATTTGCAGTAAAGAAAGCATAAAAACAACAATGTAATAAATGGCTGAGTGCCCAATGGACAAGATATATCATTTCTTTAAAAATATTGGTTCAATTTCAGTCTTCTAAGCCTTCTTTAACAACTCAAAAGTTTTTGTCTTTTTTTTTT
>NW_006380351.1:0-1599 GCF_000327345.1 Myotis davidii
TGGTAGTGAAGTAGGGAGTTCTTAAACTGACATCTTTGTCTCAATCAGACATGCATCATCATACAGAGGTGCTTAATGAAAATTTATTGAGAATTAGAAAACCAATACATATTCACTGTAGAAAATGTATAAAATACAGCAGACAGCAACAGAAGAAAGCATAAATGCCTATATATTTCATTCCAAAATAGCTACCATTTGGGGATTTATCATTCCAAATTTTTCCTATGACTGTGTATCTGAGTGTATATGTAAAAAGGGGGAAAGACAGTAGCAAACTGCCTTACTATTTTAACTTGCTCTTTTCACTTAAATATATTATGATAATTTTTTCAAGACATGGACATTTTTAGTCTTCTGCAATTTAGGACATTAAGCCATAGGTCTGTGGGTAAAATGAATCCAATTCCTAATTGTATTTGCATCAGTTAAGACATGGATGATCATATATGTTGATAATAATTATGAAGTATTGGGGATTATAACCTATATGTGTGCCTTTCATTAGTGTGACGGTTAATTACAGAGAAAATCTTCAGATGCTTTATTGACAGGCATTTGTTTCCTATTTATTCACAGCTAAATTCTATGTAAAAAGAAACTTAAGAATAAAGGATTTCAAGGCAGAAAGATAGAGGATTGAATTCTGGCTATGCTCCTTGCTAGCTGCGTGGCATTAGGCAATGTACTGATCTTTTCAAAGAAGGCACAAATGACAGTGGCTGCCCAGGTCACCATTTCTCCAGTGGTAAAGTCTACCATCTTCTCCACTGCCTGCTATCCTTTGAGGAAATATCCTCCTTTTTGATTCATATAGTTTATAAAAGGGATACCATCCTCCTACTTGACCTCAATGCCCTGGACAGAGTGGCTAGTCAAAGGATGAACTGTGACCCAAGCCCATTTGGGGCCTGCATCTCACTGATCACTGTCTTTGAGATTGGCATGTGATCTAAGCCAACTTATCCTTAAGGAATTTAAGATCTTTAGGAATTTATCCTTGCAATTGTTTTAAAATTGGCAATGGTGGGGCAGTCCTCTCTTCCAGTGGCACTAAGACATGAGTTTGGAAGTTGTCCCCAGTCATAAATCTGACTCACAAGAAAAAAACCTTTTTTCTAGCAGAAAAAGAGGAGGTAGGAACAATAGAGACTTACATTGCAAGAAGACTGTCGCATTCCTCAGGCCCCAGAGGGTCACTTCACAGGTACTTGGACTACAAAACTGCCATCTACCAAAATTCAATTCAATTCATCATAGCTGAGAAAGCATATTAGCAATCCTTGGAATCTTTAAGTAATCTGAATCAGAGTCATTATATAATTTATCAAACCAGCCAGGGCACTTCCAAGAGTGAGAGATCATTATGCCAGCCAACAGACACCAATCGATCTATTCTGAAAAAAACAGAGCAGATGGTTGCTCTTTCTTGAATATACTAACACACGTTTGATGCAGTATGCAATCACTAGCTCTTCATCCATCTCACCCATCTCTGAGAACCTCTGCCTCAAACAAGATGAATTAGTCATATAGAATGAATTGTAATTATCTTCATCAAAACTAAAACCTGTGCAGGAATGTTCATACCAGCTTTGT
>NW_006380352.1:0-1599 GCF_000327345.1 Myotis davidii
TCAAGTTAATTATTAGCAAAAAAATGAAAATGTGATACTGTTTAACTAGCAGATGTGTTAATACAGAGTAATTATGTTGATTGAAAATGAGCAGTTCCATCAGGCAGATGCCCAATTTTTCTCCTACCAGTCAACACTGAATGTCTTTTAATATACTGGAAAATTACTAGGCAGAGCTGAAATATCAAGCAATCACTGCAGGCTTTGTTTAAAATCTCTCTAGAGACTAGGACCAATAAAATGATTACAGTGATTCAAATAGTTGGAATTTTAAAGCCATTCACTTAGAAAAACAATCTCCCAATTAGTTGACAATTGATAGCTTCTGATAGTTCCTGAAATAGTTTCTACATTCAGAGTATTGATCTGCACTTCTGTTCTGTAGGTTACCTGAGAAAAGGTTATTCTCATTAGGCTGAATGCATAAAAGGCTGTTCTGGAAAATTTGCATATGTTAGTATTTCACATTTATGGTCTAAATGCATTACCCATAACTGAACTTGCATTATTTGTGCTAATTAACACTATTGCAATGATTTTATGCTGGATGTTAGTGAATCGGGATACTTTATTTTCTTCTTTCACTCTAGTTGTCTTGGCTAGGGTTCTGAATATTATACTTTCATTTTTCTTTGTAAATGGGCTAGGGAATAAGCAAGTTCATGGGATTTTCCAACCTGAGTATTTGAGAAATCTGTGCATAGATTATGACTTTCTAAGGTCAGGCATGTTAGAGTTAGATGTATTCACAGATACTTGCTTATAACATGAAATGAATTCTCTGCCACCAAGTTTATTAGATAAGTGCTCCCTCGGTTACAGAAAACCAAGTTAGCATTGCCTTAAATAGGTAGAGCTCTAGGTTCCTCACATACTCAGAAGTTTGGAAGTAAATGATTACTTGTTTCAGTTTGGTGGGTTAACCGTCATAGAGCCCTGGCTTGACATCTGTTGTGAGCATTTCACTCAGGACATAAGATGACAGCCTCAATCCCAGGTGTGATGCCCATACTCCAGGCAAGAAGAAGGTAGAGGGGAAAGTCAGCTCTGAGAATGTCATTCCCATTGACCACAAAGCACTTTCTCTGTCCATAATTTGGTAGATTTTTGTGTACATCTTATTGGTCAGGACTATATCACATGACCATTCCAACTTCCAAAGGAGTCTAAGACGATGGTGGGTAGTTTTACAGTCTCCCTGGTGGAGGTAAACAAAGAAGAGAGGTTGGGAATGACCACTGCAATTAGTAGTCAGCCATCCATATCTGCCATAATTAGCAAATTATATGGAAGAGTTTCCATACTCAGGGTTTCAATTTATTTAGCTATAGTTAATTCTGTTTAAGGTTCCACTAATAATTGTGAAGGGATTTACTAACACAGATATTCAGGAATAGTGTTTTATTGAATATATATGTACATGGCCTTGAAATAGTCATATATGCTCCCACAAATTACAAGAGGCATCAGTAAATTGAGGTCAGGTCAGAGTTCAGACTTTCCTCTTATTGACTTCTTTCTCTACTTTTTGATCATTTCTAATATTCTTTAATACAACTTAGCTGTATCCTTAGAATTTGTCTGAAACCATATTTTTTT
>NW_006380353.1:0-1599 GCF_000327345.1 Myotis davidii
TTCCTTTAAGTGAAAAGGTAAGTACAGTACAATGAGGTATTTTGAAATAGACCACATTCACATAACTATTACAGCATATTGTTCTATTTTATCATTAGGTGTTAATCTCTCACTGTGCTTAATGTATAAATTAAACTTTATCATTAGTACGTATACATAGGAAAACATAGTATATATAGGGTTCAGTACCATCTGTGGTTTCAGGCATCCACTGGGATTCTTGGAATGGATTCCCCTACAGATAAGGGAGGACTACGGTACTGGGTTAAAGGACCGTTCTAAATATGACCTCATAATGCAACAGAGAGAAGGAATGTTCAAACTGAAGTGCACTGATATTCTGTCAGGAGAGTTTTACTATATAATATGGGACGTTAGTGACCTTTAGAAGATAATTAGGAAGTTGATTTATGTTTACTATTCAATTGAAGCTTATATATAGTGGGGTAAAACTTGTGTATGACAATAGTGTCTAGCTTTGCACAATATTTCCCTCCAAAATATGAGAAGACGAATTATTACATAAAAATGGTAATGTACTGGTTTGAACCAAAGAAAAGTAAAGCTAAATTATATGTTTTGTCATATTAGTGTATGTTTTGGGGGAAGTCAATGTCTTTGAGCTATTTCTTCGCCTATGAAAATAAAATTGAACCAAATGACTTCGAAGAAGGCTTATAGTTTCATTTGATTCCATTTGATTAACACTGACAAATATGTAATATAGTAAGGAGATTAGAGGATAGAGTGGTTGTTATAACTTCATGATCAATTTTTGAGTCAAGAATGGTGGGAGGGAACAGAATAAATACATTTTAAGATGTAAGACTCTTCAAAGATGGGTTGGTTAGAAATAACTTTTGTTTTATAAATAATAAGAAAGCACCTTAAAATTTGTAATTTTTTACTCAAGATTAAGTGGAAATTGAATTTAATAAACATTCCTAATATTTCCCATTTCAAAAGCAGTTACTGGAAAGAAAAATCTATATGTTACTGCCTCCTGCATATGTGTTCACACTCTTATGACCTAAAGTTGGTTTTGTGAATTAGTCATGGCTTTAAGTCATTGCTATTATTTGTTGCCTCTCTTCTAATCATAAAGTTCTCAATAATACAAAGGCACATCAGAAGATGAAAGAAAGTTCAACGTTGAGAAGGAAATGATAATTCAGTCTGGTGATAATAACTTTTCTTGTGTTGGTGTTTGTATGTAGATATATTTACACAGGAAATATGAATATTGATAGGCAAGTTGATTTCTTATAGGAGGAATATTTATCCTAAAATTACTTGGAATTAACAAATATTCAGAATAAGTGTGCAAAATGTTTTAATTGCTACACAATTATCATTGATAGACATCTGAAGCTTATTAAATTTTATAATCCTCATTAAGTGACATTTAGGATCTCAATGTTAAGAATAAAATTCAGAAGATTTGATGTTTTTCAGTACTGTTTAATTTTTCTTTTGGGAAAAATTAGGCAGTGGAGAGCTTATGTTCAGGAAAATGAAAACTCCCTAGATTACAAAGAAATTAGGGATATATCCAAGTGCTTTAGTTTCTCAAGACATAATCCAAGACCTTTTTTTTTT
>NW_006380354.1:0-1599 GCF_000327345.1 Myotis davidii
TTTAATCCACTCATTTGCTGATGGGCACTTAAGCTATAGAAACAGTTTTTATCCTGTTGATAGTTTGCATCCTAGACAGTGGGGAAACTATCCTCTGAGTGTTGAAGAAAGGAATTATGAACTATGTCCACATTCATTTCCTTTAAAGTCAAATGAGCATTTTTACATTATAGGGGTGATTTAAAAAAATTAATGATTATCTGTAATTGTTGAAATATAAATACATACACATGAACATAGTCTCATACATTCATGTATTCACTGTACTAACTGACCCTTATGCCGCATAAGGCATTCATTCATTCGTCCCTTCCACATACATTATACACTTATAATGGATACAAGTGGTAGTTTGGGTACTTGTAACCAAGTTGAACAGGTGCCTTTTTCAGAGAAGATATTTTTACTTTTTGGCACATGTGATGAGGCTACATATTCATAAATACCGTATAGATGACTTATGTAGATGAATACCACTTTGCTTTTTAACCAAAAGATATATAATTTATGGAACAAAATTATAGCCTATTTATATCAGGCTAAAAATTTCTTCCAAGTCTACTTTCATAAGTAACTGATATGCAAGTGGATGTATGGGATGCAGATGTAATGTTTAATTAGGTGAAAATTTCAATTTGAAGAAGGATGCCTGTGCTATAGTTGGAAGTAAAATGGAGTAGTAAGTTGTGGTGATTAAGAACATGACATTGAACTTAACCTGCCAAGGCTAGAACCTGACTCTGTATTGACTGTCACCTTGGGAAATTACAATGCCTCAAGGCTTTCTTCCATCTGTTAATTTGCATGAGGATGACTATAATAACTAGTTCTATAACTATAGAACTATGTACAAATTGAAGGAGATCATGCACATAAATCTCTTAGCATGGTGTCTGACCTGGAGTAAACCCTCAGCAACTTAACCATTTTGATTATTACGGGTTCATACATAGAACATTTTTGACTTGGCAACCTCCAAAACTCTTTTAGTTTAGTTATTGCTTAATACTGATATTGAACCTTAGCATTTTTAAACGGTCAAGAAGTATGACAATATTGTAACTGTGTTAAATAAATATGTAGGTTATAAAATGGTATGTGGCAAATTATATTAGACTACACTTGATCTTAGCCAACAGGCTAAAAAGCAGTAAAATTAAATTAGGCCTAAAGGAAAATTTTATAAAGACATGATGTTCTTGTTATAGATTTCTGTATAAGTGACTGACAATGGAGATTCATTTCTCTGCTTTTCATGTATTATAATTATACTTCCAATGGGAACGAGTCTAAGAAGAATGATTAAAGATAACTCCTAGGATGTGGGGTGTTATTCTATCTTGAAATGACATTTTAATTCCTTGTTTTTAACTCTTCTGTTGACTTATCAGGAGCTGTTACAGTAAACAGGTTCTAGGCAGAGATGTGACTGAGAACATTAGAGAGGAGAATGTGTTTCCAACAATTGGGAGATGAATTGTACAAATGGAATCAGATACATCCCTTAAGGCTCAATTCAAATATTACCTGCGTTCTGATGTTTCTCTGACTTCTTTTAAGAATTTTATATCCCTTCATCTCTACATTCACATTTTTTTT
>NW_006380355.1:0-1598 GCF_000327345.1 Myotis davidii
TTATCTTCCTAAAATTGGTATAAAATAATCCTTTTAACCAATCCCCTGCCATCTGGGGATTCTAATAGCCAATCACTGCAGAGATTAAATAACTTCCTCATTTTCACTTTATAACTACCCTGTGACATCATGCCTAGAGCTTCCTATCAACTTCAAATTTGAAAGCCCCCAGTTGGAGAACTGTTCTTATATGGAAATAACTCTTACTACATGCTATTTTGTGACCCGGGGGCTTTAATTTTGCTGTTTCCGGATTTTTGACACAGAGGACAGGTTTCTGGAAGAAGGATAAAGAGACTAACTGAGTCCCATAAACTGTTTGATGAGGCACTTAATTTAATGACAAGAGACTTGTGATTGAAGACGGAAAAGAAACGGAGCCAAGTACAGATGCCAGCAAAGGACAGTGAACTGTACTTTCCAAGTTCCCAAGAAGAGGGTACAACTTTGTGATAATATTAATGGCTTCTGACTGTTTAAGTACCTTCCAGTGATTGCTTGGAGCCGGCGGTCCATTTGTTCTGAGGCAGTGATGTTTTCCTTTATCTTTAAGAGTGCAATAGGGGCTTTGAAGTAACAAGGTCAAATTCAACCACTTTTGCCCAGACTCTGTGCAAAAATACTGGGCTTGAGTTTCCAGAGAACATGAAGGAGTCATTCCAGCCAAGCTTTACCACCCAGAAGTCCTTTTAAAAGACTTTCAGAAGCATCCCGAATTTGCACATTACCTCCTTGACCTTTGAGCAGGAGGTCTGAGCTGGAGCACGTGGTTTCAATTGTCTGATAAGATACATCGCTTCAGTCTTGGCCTGGTTGAAGGGTAAGGCAGCTGGTTTCTATCTCTTCTTCTGTAATCATTAGGCATTAGGCAAGCCATGAAAATGTTATCACAGTATTTTACTAACGTAGCTACCAAGTCTCTTGAAGAATGGGGGGAAAAATAGAAACAAAGCAAACAAAAAGAGACTTCTCTAACCAAGGGTCAGACTCTTGGTTTAAGTAAAATTAAAAAGAAAAGAATATTTGGTAAATTTATCTCTTCTGAATTACTGGCAAGCTTCCTTTCAACAGACAATGGAAATTATGAAATCTGTTCTAGTTTTCTTTTGGCCTTAGTTGCTAGAAAGCTTACACGTTAATGTATTGTTTAATTACAGTACCAAAAGTCTGTACTCCATTTCCTGATTTCTCCTTTCTAATTTCCTATTATTTCAATTTTTGAGTTTACTATTATTTAGTAATTTGTATTTAATTGTTATCATATTAACTTTATCAAGTTAATTCAATGTAATTATTGCAACAAAAAACACAGAAACGATCAAGAGAGCATAAATTGTGACTGTACATCCAATATGCCATATTAATGACATTGACATATAAGTCACCCTAGCAGATTCACTGAATATATATCACTTCCCAGTTGGTCTTATGAGCTGTGTGAAAAATAACCTTAAGTACTTAGAAAATGTATTTGATACTAGCTGAGATATAAATACTTAAGGATATAATGGAGCCAGAGGTTTTTATTAGGTAGTAACTATTAACACTAGGACTCTTTCACTTATATGTGATGGCGAATGCAACTCACAATGATAAGG
>NW_006380356.1:0-1598 GCF_000327345.1 Myotis davidii
AATCGATGTTAGCATTTCAAATTGCCTTGGGGTAGTACAATAGCTGACAAAAGTGGAGGCACAACCTCTCTTTTTTTGTTTCCCTTTTTAATAATTACACAAAATTCACCAAGTATAGAGTTAGTGGTTGGGTTTGGGCAACTAAATTAAGCCAAGCTCACTGGCCCATCCATGGATCTAAGTATTTAGCCCAGTTTTGAACCATTGAACGAGACACCAGAGGTCCAAAGTTCCTGAACCTCTAGGTGGCACAGCCCCCAGAACATTTTGGCAGTTAAAAGCCCGACTGTTATGTCATCCATTGGGAAGATGAAACGTGTGACCAGAAATATCTCCTATGGGGTGGTTTATGTCCATTTCCTCTGACATAGCCATCACTAGACATCACTGTAGAGACCATTTGGCAGCTTTCTGAAACCAAGATGGAAACCTAGAAAGTTAGGAGATACCCACGTTGGAGAAGAGCTGGAATTGATTAACTATTGGTGATGAAGTCACTTATTTTTTTGTCAAGGGTAGAGACGGGGAGATATTTTTAAGAGACTGAACACTTTTTGTTTTATCAAGGAAACCCTGAGGCAGCCCAGAGAACCCAAACAAGAATCAAGATGACCAATACTTTCCCACCAGCCAGATATCTGACCAGGCTGGGAGGAGCAGTCTCACAAGAATCAGGGAGATAGGCTGCCTTTTTGTCCAGTCACTGTGAGATGACAGGGTCACAGGGTCACTCAGATCTGTTTGTTAATCCTTGTGCCCCCTAACTGCAGGGTGGCTTGTTAGATAGGAGGATAGTGAGGGGAGCTCTACAGAGGGGCAGCCTTATCGAGACTCAAGGGTTCCCATCTAGCTCTAACCCTGTGCACAGACACTCGGCAGTATTGACTAATACCTGTCATTAGAAAAATACTGCTCTAGACCCTGAGGGGAGTTACAAGGGCTGTAAAGGTCCTCACCATTCATGAGAGTGGAGGTATGACTCCATACAAAACCAGTCAATAGAAATGCAGGTGACCATCAACTTACCATCAACCTCAGCCACACAGAGACCTACACAAATACCCCACCAGCTCATTAGTGGAACACACGGCCAATCTTAGGACTAGAAGTAGACTCAGCAATCACCTGGAGCAAACTTCTGCCCAATTTGCAGATGAAGAAATGGGGCCCAGAGAAGGGAAGTTCTGTGCCCAATACAGTTAGGAGGAGGCAGAATCAGGCTGTGGAGCCGTCCAGGGTCCCCAGTCCTGCCCTTGCTGCCTGTCTCCTCTGGTGAGTTATGGGAAAGAATGAAGTGATAGAAGCCAAATAATCCAACAATCTGGGTTTTAACCCCAAAGTGCTTCTCAATAGTCAAGACAGCACGTGGCTTTGCCTCTTTTTCATCTGTTAACTGACAGAAGAATAAAATGACAAGTTACAAAAATAGCAGGAGGATAGTCTTGCCCCTGAACTCTACTTGTATCTTCCTAACATAGTTATGCCAGCCTTTCTTCCACTCTTAGCACAGCTTTCTCACTAAATCTATGCAAGCATGTTAGTTAAAGTATAAGTGCTGAAACCAGGGCCATTGCCCTTGCTGGCTGTGTGTGTGTGTG
>NW_006380357.1:0-1598 GCF_000327345.1 Myotis davidii
ATTTGTAATACCCTAACTAATAATAAAAAAAAAGACATGAGCACTCAAGGGAAGGGTTTGTGGAGAATAGAGAGGAGAAAAAACCGTAGAAGGCAGGTTTCCCTGTTACTACAGTGTAGTCTACTGTCCATTTATATTACATGTCTCCTCTCACAGTTTCTGGTTCAATTCTTTCTCATTTTGTTTTGTTTTATAATTTTTAATCTGTGTGCGTCTAATTTTCTACTTCTTGCAGTGCCTCTCAAGCAATTTTCTACTTGAACTGAGCAGTTTTTCTGTTACATTGTCCCAGAGAAGGTTCCTCTGGTGAACTCCCTCCAATTCTCCCCCTATTATAGCTGGCTTTAGATGTTCTTTACATTTGTCTGTGCTGTTTGGGATCCTGAACTTGAAGGATACGGTTACTCCTTCTTCATTCAGAGTCTATATTCTGATGGTATTTCAGGGCTTGGTGTCTCTGCTTTTTCCATCAGAAGCATTTGAGCCTATAAGAATTTATTCCCCAAATTTTGTATCCCCACATTTATGAGCATCTTGTAATACCAGTGGTAGATGTTATCATCTGTATGTTACTGTGAAGATTGCAAAGTGTATCTACAGGGCTTGCCTTGTGGAGCCTTTTGACCTGCCTGACTGTGTAAAAGTTCCAAGTACCTGATGGTTTTACCCCTTTTATGACTGTAAACACATGGGTAGAAAAGTCATTAATTCCTGCTTTCCAAAAGTTGCCCTTTGTAGAAGAAAGCACTGTACACAATGGACACTCAATTTTCTGGATAGGCTTATAAATCTCAGCCCTTAACTCAAATGTCCCTAGTACAGACTTACTATGATTTAAGAAACCCAATACATACAACTAGAATCAACAGAAACATATATCATTTGTATTACAAAAGGATTTACCATAGGACTTCCTCTAGTAGCAAACTCCTTTAGTGTATTCAAGTTGTTTTGATCTCATAAGGCAATTTAATTTACACAGAAAAAATAGATGTATTTGGCTAAGGGTCATATTGATTGCACAGGTAAGAATACTTGATTCTTAGTCAGTGACTAATGGCCTGGTGGTATCTCTTTTGATCAAATAGTTATGTCATATATAAAGGTGACTCTATTTGTCATTATTATGAACCACTAGCTCTCAATTTATGGAAATGGAAAGCATGAAGGGTAGGTAGCATAGAGGGAAGGAGCGTTGTTCTCCCAGGTTTCAGCTTGGAGCCTAAAATCTATCTCTCCTGTGGTAGATAACTTGAAAGGGGGTTGGAGGCATGCACACACATGCATATAAACAGAATCCCCACCTTTTCAGATATGAAAAGGGCATAGCATTGTCTTGCAGCCCCAGAATAACCCTGGCTTTGCTTGTGAACTATCCTCACCCCTCCTCCGACTTCTCCTGAGCCCTGTTGGACTTTGTCTTTGGCCCAGTGGGTGCCATTCCCTGGGCCAAGTCATCCCCATTCTCCAGGGCAGGCCAAGGAAGCGGACACAAATGTTTCTGAGCTGGCCCAGCGCCTGGCCGAGCGCAGCCATTGTGGAAACACTGGGATGGAAACAGCCGACCTCTCAGCCCTTCCTTTCTCTCCTGCTCTTGA
>NW_006380358.1:0-1599 GCF_000327345.1 Myotis davidii
CACTGGCTTCAGCTGACAATAATTAAAGAAATGTCCATATGCCTTCCCTGGGCTCTCTACACCTCTCATCAAAATTTACCAATTATATAGGTGGATAGACAATCAAGGTACATAACTATCATATTTTATGACTCCCATATACTAACTTTTTCAAATAACCAATTTTGTAAGAATTAATTGAATCAGGTAATAGGACATAGCCTTCCTCTACTTTTATTGGGGTCATTCCAGGTATCAATATGAGACATAGAGAAGCAAAACTGGCAAACTGTTCAATCAGGAAGCTTTTCTCCTAGACCCTTACTTACAAGACAACTCATCATAACCACATAGATAATCTTCCCTTTCTTTGCTTAAGGGCTATGGTTTAGGATAGAAGGACCCTTAAAGATGGGATGGGAGAGGCATTTCTGTAAGAGAAGCAATGTTCTCTTTGGTTTGCAGGGAGAGGATGGGATGCATATCTATCTCCCTTGCTTTCCAGAAAGGTGATCATTAAAAAATGGAAACTACTAAGACATCTAGGCAGAGAAAAAAAATTCCAATAGGAATCAACCATATAAGAACTGATAATTTGGCAAGCTCTACTATAAGTTTGCAAACTATCATTTGCCCAGATCTTTCATGATAAACAGAAAAGAATGTTTTACTCATGTTAATAATATCAAATAATTTTTTTAAGGAGAGGAGACCTTTCTATTTACCAGGTTCTGATAAAGCCATTGTTGAAAATGTGTGCTAATTAATGCTTCAGTGAGTCACCTCGTGCAATTTTATTTTATTTGAACTCCATACACCCTCCCAAAACTGCAATGAAGCAGGGGAGAATATTTGTATAAGGACTCTCCAACTGACTATGCAACAAAGAGATTGTGGAGGAAACTCTTTCTCTTTACAAGATTTTGTGTAAATTTTTCTAGGCTGTGTAATTACAGTATTGTTTGACCAGACTATCATATTTCACAGTATAAACTTGGATGTAAAATACATTGGAATTTTGATTGCATATATGGAAATTAGGAAAATAAAATATTAAACAGGGCCATTCGGCAAATAACATGGACATTTTAATGTATTAGATTGTATTTTTGTTTGTGTGGACAAAAACCCTCCTGTTCTTTAATCTGCTGTCTATAATGCTATTATATTTTTGTCAGGATTGCCTCAATCCTTGTCAGACAAAGGCTATTGGATTTCATTATGATTTAGCAGAGCCTTTTCCATTTTTTCCAATGTTAAACCATTACTTATTTGTTCACAGGCATATTCATGGGCTAGCAAAGGGCTGACCCAGTTGTGCCAAGCACAGATGCATACTAATCCAATCAATAATGTAGATTAAAAATTAGGACAATTCCCAGGATAAATCCCACTTGAGCAAGGTGTCTGCTCTTTTTAACATATTGTTGGATCCTGTTTGCTATTATTTGTTGATTTCTCACAGCAATATTTTTTCCAGATATATCTCCTCAAGCAAGGGGAAAAAAAATAAACAGATAAAACATCAAACTAAAAAGTGTTTGCACAGCAAAGGGAACCATCAACAAAATGTAAAGACAGCCCACCGAATGAGAGAACATATTTGTCAATGATACATCT
>NW_006380359.1:0-1600 GCF_000327345.1 Myotis davidii
TCTAAGTCTGTTTCTTAATATATCATCAGATCTAAGTTTTCTGTACAGATACTAATCAACTAGATGTAGAAAATAAATTCAGATATTTGATATCCAAGTATAGTAGCTTCGACTGGTGTCTTGCATAATGATGTCAATAAGACTTCCTTCCACTCCTGAGCCTCTTATTTGAGTTGAAATTTAAGTTTTTGTTTTACTAGTAGGATTTCTTAGGAAGGTTAATCTGTTTTTACCTTCTTGAACCTTTATTCTGAGAAAAATCTGTAAAATATTGCATTGATGGGCAGCTAGTCAGCACATAAACAGTATTTACTGGGCATATTTATAAACAGAATACTTGGGGCAATAGATCACTGTGAAAGAAGTAGAGGATTTAAGCCTGCTCCTTAAGAAATTGCTATGTAATAAAAAAGGTAAGTATAATATCTATTAACTCAGCTGTCTCTCACATAACCAAAATCACAGGTGACCATGTGCACAAAATCAAAATAAAAAATCAAGATGCATAGAAATTTAAAGGCTAGGAAATGAGGACAAGAGAAATTGCTCACAGCAGTGCACTAAATGTTGTTCACCTTTTGCTTGGCTGAATTTGGCTTATTGGTTCAGTGGATTAAAATGGCAAGAACTTAATCTTAGAGCATGAAACACATTGGCAGGCCCCCTATTTTTACCCTGGCTTTTAACAGACATTTCTCTAAAACCATTTCCCCACACAAGGAATATAACTACTTAAGATTTAAGTAAACTGAAGAAATATTTTTCATCTAGTCCAGCATACTTCTTGGGTCATTATGTTAGAAGCTGTTTATTGTAGTACTCAATTATGAGGTTAAAACAATTGTTTTAAGAATTAATAGACAAAAATAATGTTCCCTGCTACAACTACTACCCTATACTCTCACTCATAGACACACAAAGTTACCCACATCCTCCAGCTTTATGTATTTAAATTATTAGAGTTGATTTTAACCTTATACTGTAGACCCATTATCTAATTTCCATATTCATTACTCAGTAAGGAATCTGCATCATGGAAAAAATAACTATTGTGTCATGATGCTTACGCACACTTGAAAGCATAGTGGGAGACACTTATTCAATAAGTGTACACTCATTTGATTGGAGGAAGAAGGAGATTAGTGTGGCAAAATTGAATATTCATCACTTTTCCAAATTTGGAAATACAAATGAAATTCTGTGTTTAATTGCTCAGTGAAGCCTTCCCCAAGAATCCCAAGAAGTCTAAATGATAAAAAGAGGATTAAAGGACTCTTTAAGCGTGTAGGCTTCCCTCAGCTGGCTCTTTCACTTCTGTCCAGCAAAAAGTGGTCCTCTCTTACAACCAAGTAGAAATACCTGTGAAATAAGAATGAATGTTATGGAATAGCAAGCCTGCACTTTGTACAATCAGAGGTGTGCATAAAAACCACTTTCATGCCAGAAGTGCCCATCAATAAAGTCACTCTTGTCTGTAACCCTTTAGGACGGCTTGAGGCTAATTTAGTAGGTTCTGATAGGTAGTGTAAGAAAATGAAATGGAATACAATGTTCCACTTCATTATAAATACAATCAAAGTCACATTAACTGATTTTTTTT
>NW_006380360.1:0-1599 GCF_000327345.1 Myotis davidii
GTATTTGATTCTCTGTGTTTGTCCAATGGGAGCTAAGGACTTCAGCCAAGGGACCCACCTTCAAACAAACAGGGGAGTGGAGGGCACAGGGAATGGAAGACGATACATAATGGAGGAGTAAGAATCAATGGAGGGTAGAAAGAGCCACAGCTCCACTTCTGTCTTAGTGGGAGACCCCATTGGACCCTAATAGGGGTTGAAGTGTTGAATTAGACCCAGTTCTTACAGTTTTGGTAAGCCATCTACACTGTCAATATTATAAAGTTAAACTTAGCAACAGTTACTATGGGTTTTCTTCCTCGTCCTTTCAACTAGAGTAATACCTGCGTTTAATTTCCGAGGTCATACAATTCTATTAACAGCGAGTGTGCCATTTCTGCTTACAAAGGCTTTCCGTGGGAGCAGGAAGGCCCTTCATGCTTGATCACTGCGGAGGAGGCAGTACAGTATTCAGCAAGCGCCTCTTAGAAACCGTAATATGTCATTCTGGCAAGCCAATCTATCCTCCAAGGCACCTATGTTGGGATCTTTTAAGGCTCACATTAGTTTCGGTTTTGAAGACGGTTGTTCTTTCTGATCACGCACTCTTCCTGCCTAAAGCAGTGGGGCGACAGAAGAACTGTGTTTTAAATTCTGAATTCCCATACCAGCGACAGTGCCCTCAGAGGCACTGGTGCCAAATGGAGACAGTTTCTGTATTCTTGCTCTACTGCGTTTTCCTGGTCAGACCACAAATAATGGTGGTGGCAACCGTCCTGTGAGTGTGCTTGTTATTGTGTAATTTCCCCTTTTGAAATGCAGGACCCTGAGCAGAAAAATACGGGATTTCTCATGTGTTCATGCTCGTGTGTTTGTCCTTTGGATTCTTACGACTATCTGAGGCTGAAGAGCAGTGTTCTGTTGAAACTGCACTTTTCCATATGAGCCACTGCACCACAAATTCTCCTGGGTTCTTGGAGGTCATAGGGCTGAGTGGTTGGTTGCTACTTACTGGATTGGAAAGCCACCATCCATTTTTAAAATTGTTGCCAAAATGATGTAGAGTCTTGAAAGTTATCAGTTCATTTCTTCTTTTTAAATATAGTGTTAATGTTATTAATTTCTAGTAGGGATTGGCAAACTTTCTCTCTAAAGGGCCAGATAATAAATATTTAGGGGCTCATGAGCCATACGGTCTGTCACCAACTACTTACCTCTGCTGTGGTGGTGTGAAAGCAGCCACAGGAGGTACATAAATAAGTAGGCACAGCTGTAGTCCCATAAAACTTCTATTATAAAGTAAGCAGAGGGCAAGATTTGAACCATGGCCATAGTGTGCTGATGGAATTAGCATAATTGCTGAAATAAACACATTTAAAGCAGGGGAGATGATTTGGATGAAACAAACCAAAAAAGGGAGACATTTGCCCTCATGTGGTCAATGCCTAATCTCAGATTTTAGAGGGGAACTCAGTGGTCTTTGTTCAACACATGGATCTGAGTTAGATGCCATCTATATCACAGATAGCTGCATCATAAAGCCATTTGAATTGAACCACATTTAGCTATGCAGAGAGACATAAATCCTTCCCCCTTTCTTATAATTAATGCTAATACTTG
>NW_006380361.1:0-1599 GCF_000327345.1 Myotis davidii
AAAAAAATAGCAAAGAAAAAAATTAAAGGTTTGGTTCAAAAAGTTAATATCAAATTAGAAGTTCCAGAAAGAAATAAAATAGAAAAACTAAGGGTGGTATTAAAGAAACAACTCGGGAAAATTTCTGAGAACTGAAAAAACAGTTTCTATTTTGAAAGGGCCCATTAACCTCCCAGTACAATGAATGAAAATAGACTCACACATATTAGGTCATAACACAGTGCAATTTTCTGAACACTATGCATAAAGAGAGGATATTAAAAGTGTCCACAGGAAAAAAAAGAGACGTTTTTATATAAAAGATCAAGAATCAGAACGACCTTGAATTTTTCAAGACAACATGGAAAGCTGAAAGGCAATGAAAGCATACTTCCAAAAATCTAAAGAAAATTTATTTTCAGCCTAGAATACAATGACAACTAGAAGAATAAAGATACTTTAAGATATGGAAGATCTCAAAAAAATTGAAAATTTCCATTGTTCCTTTTCTTAGGAAACTAAAGGAGGATACATTCTACAATTATTAGGGGTATACTGAGAAAAGAGAAGACATGGGATCCATGAGAGGGAGGCAAATTAAAGAGAGAGGCAAAAAGATATCCCAGGAAAATGGTGTTATGTTGAAGTCCTAACCAACAAAACCTGTAAATATGACTTTATTTGTAGTCTTTAGAGATGTAATCAAGTTAAGATGAGGTAATAACTGGATTAGGATGAACCCTAAATTCTACATGATTCCTCTCCTTATAATATTAGGGAAATCTGAACACACAGAAATACACAGAATGTCATATGAAGATGGAGAGAAAGATTGGAGTGGTGCATTTACAAGCCAAAGAATGCCAGTGATTGCTCACATCCATCAGTAACTAGGAGAGAATCATACAATAGAGTCTCCCTCAGAGATCCCATAAAGAACTAACCCTGCCAACACATTGATTTCTTACTCCAAGTCTGCAAAACTGTGAACGAATTCTGGTTTTTAAGGCAATGAGTTTGTGATACTTGGTTCTAGCATCCCTAGGGAACTAATACAACTGGTGATAAGAAATCTTAGAAAGACAGGCATGCAGTCAATTTATAAAATGGTCCAGATGGAGGCAGATCAGAGAGCTCTGGGAGAATGGCATGAGGAGACAAAACTGACAGAATATCTGATATGTCTTTAATGTATTGAGAGAAAGTAGACAACTGAGGAGTGTGTGGAGTACAAAGAAAACAAAACAAGTAGAAACAATGACAAATATCAATTCAGGGGAAACAAAGAATGTGAATCAAAGGGGGAAAATCATATTCTACCTTATAGCTTAGCAGTGAATAGGTTTTTCCTAGTAATCATAATGTAAATACTGAATATTGAACAAAGCAAAAGTATAAGTACACAGAGATGGTAACAAGAAGTGAGAATGTATGTGGTAGAGATTGGGATGTGAAAGAGAGATAAATCTTCATCTTATTAGGGATAGATAATGCCAATAATTGAAAAACATTGAGAAATAGAAATAAAGTTCCAGAGAGATATATCTCAGACAACATCTAAAGTTCCAGAGATATCTCAGCTGTACAGGGTTACCACTGAGAACTCTGGGGTGTAAACCC
>NW_006380362.1:0-1600 GCF_000327345.1 Myotis davidii
TTTTTAACAAACCTATGTTCTTAATATGTAGAATATTTGTGCTAACTGCATCGCATGACTTTTAGGAAGTGGTAGTAAAATTCAGACATCTTCAGACCAGTGAAATCTGTGCAACACTGAGTAAGACAAGGAAGACTTTGAACTGAATGTTTACAAGGTTTTTGTGGGGTTTTTTGCAACCATTTTCTTTAGTTTCACCTATAGAATTTCATTTGAGTTAGTTAATTAGACTATTTGTAAAGATTTCAATTTCTGAGACTGTAGAAGAAAAGCAATCCTAAAAAATTCTCCTGACAGAAAGCAACTCAAAATGTTTAACTTCCTGTGTATCTTTTAAACTAATTACAAATGAATAATAAATATAGAATGTGAATTACTGATTTTCTAACATAGCACTCTATTTCACGGAAAAATACACGTCTTGTCCACCAACTATTATATACTTTGAGAGTAAATCTTCCCCCACTGCTGTGATTTTCTTTTTCTTTTTCATTAGTGTTAATGTTTTTTATTACAACTTGGGTACTATGAGGTGATTCTCTCCTAGCACCCAAGTTGTAATATGTTTTTGTAAGAATGATGTGACAAAGAGAAAGTACTTCAACCCATTTTAATATCAAAGGATGAAATACATTTTAGTGCCATGTTTTTATCCTCCTCACTATAAACCTTGCCAACCAATAAGAATCAAGAAGAGCTAGAGGTAAATAATTTAACAAATACTTAGTGAGGGCTTATGTGCCTAATAATCTCTTAAATTTTATAATGAAAAAGTACAGTAAATGTTTACTTACATAGTTCCCAAAGGTAATAAATAACATTTCCCCATTTGACTTGATATATTTTCTGGTATGTTCCCAATAGTGTCAAATATTTGAAAGGACTATACCCAATATTAGCATAAGCCTGAGAACCACACATAGATTTGGGCAAAAATACAATGCTTGTTATCATGGAGTGAATAATATTTATTTTTTTAATTAGTTGAATCTTAAATAATAAATCTTATCAGTACATAACTGCCATTTCTTATTCCATTTACTAAATACTATTAAAATTGAGGGATTCTGAATTTTTTCCTAACTCAAAAAATTTGGATAAAGAATATCTGCACGTGCTAGAAATAAAACTAGATATATCACATGAAAATCAGAAATTTTCCCATGAGTCTGAAAGGCTATGAGAATGATTGTGGTCTTAATAGAAGTACTACAGTATATCATTTAAGACAAATTTTTAGAGTAATTTAGATTTACAGCATAATTATGAGGAAAGTACATAGACTTCACACACTCAGTGACCCCTTCCATGCATAGCACCTCCCATTATTAAAATTCTCCCAACAGAAGGAAACATTTATTACAATTGATGAAGTTACATTGAAACATCATAATCATTCAAAGTCCTTAGTTTACATTAGGGTTCACTCTTGGCATACATTCTATGGGCCTCGACAAGTATATGACAGGTATCCATCATTATAGTATCACAGAGTATTGTCACTGCCCTAAAAATCCTGTTTGCTTTGCCTAGTCATCCTTCTCAACACCCTGCCCCACCCTCTGGTAACTACTGATCTTTTTACTGTCTCCATAGTTTT
>NW_006380363.1:0-1600 GCF_000327345.1 Myotis davidii
AAAAGTCTGGATTTGGGCTTTACCAGAAAAATTTAGATATGCTAATTGGCCAACTTCCTAGCATGACATTTGTCTGAAGCTGAAGAATACTCCCTTTAAATAGAGAATGTAATTTATTTCTTTGCTAGAGTCCCTTTCCAGCCTGATTCATAATTTATCTACTCTCAGCCTTTGTAGGTCCATTCACCTCTTAGTCCATGGAAAGAGATAGTCAAGTAGACAAGCTTTGCTCAATTAGATGGCATTTTCTAAAAGTAAATGATGGGTGTTGCATGGATTTTTACTTGAATGTGTCTCCTGGTTCATTTTATCATGCTCCTATCAGAGACTATGGAGAAGCAAGGATTGAAACTAAAACTAAACATGTTAGGGTCAATTATGAATGTTCCTGTGGGGACAGAGAGCTCTAAATGGATGCCCAAGTACCAACGATCACATTTAATTAAAGGGGTGCGGGAGTTATCTCCCCACTACTGCCTGGAACACAGCTTCTGTTTATAAGTTTTCCAGAAGAATCCACAAGTTGTCCAACAGTGTTACAAAGGTATGTGAGCAGTGTCCCTCAAGAGATGATATAACAGGAAGAGTGGCCAGAATATGTGAAAGTGCCTAAGAGAAGATGCCAGACTTAGCTTTGAGAAAGAAGCTATAGAAACCAGACCATATGACCTGTATATAAGTACATATATGAGCATCCCCTGCCTCCAACTAATAAACCTCTGAGATGCATCCTAAGTAGAACTAGCTGCAGAACCGGGAGTCTCTGTTGAAGCCCATGGGAGTGACAGCTAAGGAAATGCAGGATACAAAGAAACTAATGGTAATTTACAGGCAAGCTCCTAGAGTCTAATATTATCTTTGGACCTCTCTGCACCATTACTTTTAGATAAAATGGAGAGGAATGGGTGTTAATACAAGTGTAGAATTACACGACAATTTCTATTTGTGTGTAGCCCTGCCATTCAGGCAAAAGAGGTACTAATCACTTGGAGATCAGATTGGCTCACTGGAGCACAGCAATAGCAAAGAAAAGGCCCGAATGTTTTACACAGAAGAAAGAAAAGGAAGGCAAGATTGGCCTTTTTATATTCAGCCACATTTCCTTCACTTAGTCTTACTAGCAGCTATTAAAATATTCTATTCAACAAAATATTTGATCCATGAATTAATTCATGAGGGATAAATGAAGACATTTTTAATTCTTGTGAAACTGAGAATGTGAATTATTACTTTTCATTTTGTAGGATAGTCATCACAATTACTTTGAAGAAGGGTTTCGTATTTCAAAGGGGTCATTGATCTCCACTCTACCTTCCAGTCCTCAGCAGTCCATAGACCTGGCCACCACAGTTATCCAGAGTACATTCTTCATCACTGGTATAAGTGAGGATGTGTATAAACATTTGTACATGTGCTTATTTCAACATCAAATGTATCTTACTGATTCATCCTCTTTGCTTCTTTAAAGAATTTCAATTAATTTTATAGAATCTACAATTCCCTTTTCCTGTCACATTTTCACATTTAACCAGTTCACCTATATAATTGAGTCAGATAAAAGCACACTGTTTGGTACACACACACACACACACACACACAC
>NW_006380364.1:0-1600 GCF_000327345.1 Myotis davidii
GAATTTCATGCACTGGGCCTCTAGTTTATATAAATAAAATATTACAGTAAAAGCTTAAAGAATGAGAAGATCAGAATGGCAGCCAGAGTGGTCTGACATGCAGATAGCCAGAGAGATAATTACTAGAACATGAAATTCTATGTATAAGATAAATATACAGTCAAAAGAGTATTGATCAATTTATATAATCTAAAGAAACCATGTATGCATGATCAGGAGGCTGAGCTTGGTTGTGTTAATAAATAATCAAATCACCTGATCTGAGGTATGAGACCTGAGTCAATGTTCAGATATGGGACCTACTGACTGAAAGAAAGGATCACATTGAAGAAGGATCTTGCCATCATGGAAAGGGTAAATGGTAATCATTTTTTGGTCTTTCTCCCAAGGGATCTATGTCATTTCCTCAGATGACATTGGGAAAGGAAAATATCAAGACAATTTGAGGACTGTTGACATTGATTATCTGCAGACTAAAGCATTACATCATGACTCTCTTATTAGAGTTTTTGGAGCACATGAGCAGATAGAGGTAGGTAACTAAGGGAATCCTAACCCAGTTCTAGGTCACAGTTTGTCCACAAATCCATTGGTTGGTAATTTCCCTGGTGATCCAATGTATAATTAAAAGGAATTTACATGGGCGTTGTCAGAATCCTACATTTGTTCCTTGGCCTCTGAAGTAACAACTATCATACTGGAAAGCATTTTCAGAGATTAATGCCACTCTTAAAGATTTAGGATGAAGTGAGGTAGTCTACATAGTACCCCAATTTAATTAACCAGTCTGGTCCCTAAAGAAACCAGACAGATCTTGATGAATTACTGTGGACTACTGGAAATGCAAACAAGTATTTATCCTAACGCATCGTGGTATCAGATGTAGTAGTGTCTCTGACAAGGCAGAGGAAAACAGTTTCAGGTACCTGGCAGGCAACCATTGTGTTTTCTTCCATCCCCATGAGGAAGGAATATTAGAAACAGATTGGATGGAAACAGTACACACTTATGGTCTTATCCCAAGGCTATATTAACTCTTCTACCCTTGTCAGAATATAGTCCTAAGGGATCTGGACTATTTGGACACACTTGGTCTACTTATGACTCAATTAATTTGTCTAATAGCAAAACAAGTGGCAAGAATGTTAGAGGTCTTGGCAAGACAAAACACAAACATTCTGGAGGATGGGAGATAAATCCTGTGAATATTTAGGAGTCTGCCACATTAGTGAAGTTTTTAGAGATCCATTGGTCTGGGGCATGGCGAGGCATCCCTCCCAAAACAAAGAACAACTTATTGCATCTCATAATTTCCACCACAAAGAGGAAAACAAAATGCCTGGTAAGCTAATTGGGGCTCGAGGTGCAGCATATTCTGTACATATAAAAATTACTTCAATCAATTTAATGAGTGACATGAAAAACTGACAGCTTATAGTGGGTTGCAGAGCAAGAGCTTTGTGGCAGGTTCATACAATTGGACTTAGGTCAAACCTGTATAGGAGGATTGTCACATAGTTAGGTTTATAAAGCAGCATTATGCCATCTGCCTTAAAGAACTACATGCAACTCAAGAAACAACTGCTGACATGCTTATATC
>NW_006380365.1:0-1600 GCF_000327345.1 Myotis davidii
TGCTACTGTATAGGTAGACCCATTAACCCTCTGGTAGAGTCTAGCAAGAGTCTTACAGTGGGATTCTCCACTTCATGATTAAAAAAGATCCTTTATCAGGAGAAACTCCTGACTATTATATTTCTAGGAGGGGGCGTATAATATCAGTCAGTGTTAATTGAGAGTTAGGGAGTCTTTCTGCTTTCATGCTTCAGTACTTGGAAATTGAAGTTCTAGAATATAATTGTTTTATTTTGACAGTTGTTTTTTCCCCCTTGGAGCTTTGATTGTACAAACCCAAAAAATATTAATCAGTTTATCAGAGAAAACAAACTATGTTTTAGATTTTGTACTACATGGTGAATAAAATTATTACTTTACAAAAACCTACACATACTCTTTTAAAAAAGAGAGAGTGGGTTTAATCTTGGAGAAATGGTAAATATTTAAGTCTCTCTAAGAAACAGAGCAGAATAATTGCTCTAATGATACGGGGATATATGTATCTATATCTTTATTAGCCTATGAGATATTGGGAAGAAGAATGGGATATTTAAAAATTTAGTGTTTTAAATGAGCAAAACCAATGTATATGTCATATTCTGAGGCATGAGTGCATTGGATTTTATCTTTCCATCAATAATGTATAAAACCTAATTGAATTGTTCCTATATTAGAGAAGTGGGATTGAGTCACCTAAAGCCAGAAATTATTTGCCTGAATAACATTTTATGGTCAAGAGGACTAGGAAGAGAAATGGGCCAATTTAAGCAAATTTGTCTCCCAAGCACCATTCTTTAATGAGATGACGTAACTCAGTTTATTTTATGACAGTCTCTGTGGCTCAAGTAGTGGACTTGATTTTAATTTTATATGAATTAAAGAATTTAACTTTCCCCCAGCGTATTTTTAATGACTTTATTCACAGACCAATTCTTTCTCACATTGTCTGAAAGTTTTGTTCCCTCTGACATCCAAGGTTGTGCATGGTTTTCCATGAATCCAGATATTTTCCCTTTTAATTACTTTTTATATCAATGAAGAACCACAGATAAGTTTGAGTCGCTGTAGAAATTCAGTTGTTCAGACAACACAACAGAAAATGTACTCAGGCTCAGTCGTTTATTTTCCCTTTCTTACATTACTCTAAGTTTTTGGTTGTAAGTAGTGTTTAGATAAAAGTCAGTAGAATTCAGTCTTTGTGCATTCAATGCCGTGTTCAGTAAGTACCATGTGCCACACATTGTGCTATGTGATGGACCTGTGCAATTGAAGAAATTAACCCTTGGCAGTGACTTAAAAGGAATAGATACATAATACCTAGCACCAGGGACCCCAACCAGTGGCTATATGTACATCATCACATCCGGTACCCAAAGGAACTACCCCAAATTGGCTTGATATCAGAATAACCTGAGGAACTTTAAACCTACTTAGATTTCTGAGTTCCATATCCAGAGGTTATGATTCCATAATTTAGTGGCAGGGCTGAGCATTTAGTCATTTTCTTTAAAGCTCCCAAGTAGATTTTGATGCAACTGGCCTAGTTCTGGTTCCAAGAAAGGCAGTTGGGGACCACTTGCCTTGTTGAACTGTCTTAGAATAAAATGCTAGAAGTAGC
>NW_006380366.1:0-1600 GCF_000327345.1 Myotis davidii
ACACACACACACAGACACACACACACACACAATAATAAAGATAGAAAGAGGCAGGTGATAATTTGGAAAACTTCAGCTCTCTTTGTTTTGCTATTAAAATAATGACATGCAAAGCATTAATATTTATGGTCATTTAAAAATCAAGGAGTGATAAGTGTTAATTCACTAAAGCACTCAGGTTCTTAGAAATTACAGAGAAAGTTTTCAGCATTACATCAGCTATGCAAATAATACTTAATGAAGGGCGATCTGATTATTTGGGTCTTTTGTTCGATTTTATGATAAAGATCCACAGAGTGTCCCTAAACCTTGTTTCAATAAAGCAGTGTGTAAAAAATGCTGGCCCAGAGGGTCTTCGTGGTAGAAACATGATATTTGTGCTACAGATATGGAATGTCCCAGCTACTCCAGGATTATCCCAATTATCTGCTCTTTCTTCACCTCCCATGGCCCAAATTGGGATAGTCTCTAGAATTCTCCCCCAAAGGAGGAGATAAAATATCTGTTTAGTGTGTTTTCTATCACACTAATATTCTGTGTTTCTTTTTCTGGATCCCCCACTACTCAGAGAGCTTCCAGCTATACACACGCTATGTGGGCCAAAGGCTATCATCATTCATTCCTTCTAAGATTCTGAGTCATAATGAACTAACAAGGCCTTACTATGGCACATGTGTCTCACTGATTAGGTGAGTTAAATTATTTGTAAATTATGTGTCAAACTCATTCATGAAACCATGCATTTTTCTTTTTTATTCCAATGCCCTATGACATTCCATATTACATGCCCTGGAAAATTAAAAGTTGGCTATATGCTAATGTCCTTTTTATTACAGTTTTGTGCAGCATTACTATATGATAATTTTTTTAAAAAATATCTCCTTTATTTACCTATAAACAAATAAGTCTGGGGAAGTGGAGTGAGTGTGGCTTTTAGGATCCCATAGCTGAGAACTCCAGAGGTTTCTGGCCCAGGAAACAGGAAAACAAGAAGCTTATCAAGATATGGATTTTAGCAAGGGTTGTATTAAACGCATACAACACACACAGACATAACAAACAAGAAACAGGGAAGTGGTACAATCATTGGTCATGGAACTAAGGCAAGAACTGTTCCATAGGCTTGGGAGAGTTAAGAATAAAGAGGTCTATTCTAAGTTGCAGAATCAATAGTCTGTGAATTCTTATCTGCTTCCTATATGAATGGTCAGAATATTCTGACTAATATGTAGTAAATGGCATTGTTTATGTATATATGATAATATATTATGCAGTCATTTAAAAAATGTTGAAGTGTTGTCATGCCACTGGAAAATGTTAATGCTAAAGGGGTAATATTATAAAATGACTAGGGGTCCAGTGCACGAATTCATGCTCCTTGAACTATGGGCTGCAAGGTTGCTGTGGGCAAAGGGGCAGGTCTCAGCCCATCCTTTACACACCGCCGAGCCACTCTCACCACAGTCCCTGGTTCCCTGTCTGCCGGCAGTCCTGCTCCTGCCGCAGCAGATCCCACAAACTGATGGCACCAGCCCCAATCACTCCTCACCATCAGCAGTTGCGAGTGGGGGCCAGCACTGTCAGCAGGTGCGAGTGGCAG
>NW_006380367.1:0-1600 GCF_000327345.1 Myotis davidii
AAACAAAAATAAAGAAATGTTCCTCCTTGAAATCTGAAAAAAAGTTTACTCTTCTGTTTTGACTGCTTATTAATATTCTTCACATTATGATTAGCTAGTAATTAGTTTTTTCGTTATTAGAAGAATTGGGTATAGGAAATTACTTTCTCTGATTATTTGTATATTTTTATATACTACACGAGTCCCGGGGAGTGCTATAATTATAACCCTTTAAAATTGGCAGACATTAATTACTGAAATTGTACTGGAATTTCCATATAATTTTATACCAGAGCCACATGAATACTGAATACATTAATCATGTTTGGAATGCCAATGGAAGAAATTAATTTCCCACTATTAAAATATGCAAGAACTTGTATGAATATGATAAAAAGTCGATATGCAGATTCCTGAGTCCTATGTCACAAGTAATATGTCTGCATATGTTCAAGTGCATTAAGCCTGGAGCAGCTATTCTCTACTCACTGAAATTAATCCAGTCTCCTATTGATATTGGTTCAGAAGAGTAGAAGAAGGCAGGAGTCAAATCATGGAAAAGCTCCCAGACATGGGGTGGAAAGTACAGAGCAAGATATGATCGTAAAAATCCTCAATAAGCTCATCTTGCAGACACCCATATTTCTGCAGTTCTCCCAAACATCCAGGCTTATAACCTGGAGGTACTTTAAACTTCCTAGCCCATGACAAACATTCTATAGACTCAACCTCCACAATCTCTTTTCAGATCGGGATTTCTTAACTTGTTGTCCACGAATGGCCTCATGATCTCTGTAAACCTACTGAAACCGCATGCAGAAGTGCATACCCATGTCTGAACATCCTTTCTGAGGGATGTCTATAGCTTTTATCAGATTCCCAATGACTACCACTCAAGAAGTTCAATCTCACTGCAACCAAGTAAACCCAGGTTCAGTGCTCTTCCAATTTATATATTCTACCCCAAAAGGTATTCTCACTCCACTCAATTCCAACACAAAATCCTGGAAAAGTATTGGCATTAACGCAGTTCCCTATCTTGTATAGTTCTTTGTTTAGTAAATCTTATGTGATACACGTACAGCTTAAATAAGCCCACATTAGTTCCTTGATAATAAATGTTTGTCATAGGCATAGTCTTCAAAGGAACACTCTTTGTCCTCTTTAAGGGCAACATACACTAGAAGGGACAATAGGGTCTGAGTTCCAATAAGAGGATAGCAGAATCTTATAAGAGAAAGTATTGGGTGAGATGAGTACTACAAAGACAAATTGGCCCACTACACTTATTAGTCAAGAGACCAAGTGAATCCCTTTAAGGTCTCCAGATTGAGAAGAGGAAACAAAATCTCATACTTTCTAAATTTGTTTCACAAATTTATTACTTTCTCTCAGGATACATTGATTTTCAGTTGACTTGATATCAAGGTCTTTAAATCCAATCTAATTTATTATGTTTTTCTGCCTGAGCAAAATAGAAACAGGTGATCATAAGGGAAATTAATCCTCAATGTCATTGTAAAATACAAACAGCCTTATAACTCAAACAGTTGCCCCATTCATAGTAGTTATTTGCTATTAAATTTTCCCCAAAGAGCAAACAATAATGAAGTTAATGTGA
>NW_006380368.1:0-1600 GCF_000327345.1 Myotis davidii
AACCAAACCAAAAAAAGAAAAATGAACTCACAACTCACACTATAAAGAAGGGAGAAAGACGGATGAGAAACTGGGAAAATGTTTTGCAACAAATGCATAATAAAGGGCTAATATTAATATATATATGTGGGAAAACAAATGAAAGATTGCAAAAGAATATAAACAGAAAATTTACAAAAAGAATAAATTCAAAAGACCAATAAGCATTGATGTTTAACCTTGTTAGAAATCAAAGACTAGTCTAAAAGAAAAAATAAATGAAATATGATTTTATGGTCCACTTGGCAAATATTAAAAAGGTTAATAAAATTCAGAATTGGAGATGGTTTCAGGAAATAAATGCATTCATGTCCTATTTGTGGGAATGTAAATTGGTACAATATTTCTAGAAGATAGTTTGACAATAAGCACAAAATGACCCCGAACCCCACATATAGGTATTTATCCAAAAGAAATAAATGAATAAGTGAGAACAGATGTAATTGAAGGATGCTCATTGTGGCTTTGTTTATAATAGAAGAAATTCAGAAACAGCCTAGATAAGTAGATTATAGAGCATGGATTCAATGGAATACACTGCAGCCTGTAAAACAAGAAGGGAATGGAAAGGTATCTGGGAAAAATAATTGACTGTAAAGTAGCATGTTTCAGAATAGCGTGTACAGTGTGATTTTATTTATGTAAAATTGCATTTGTCTACAAATGTGTACATGTGCACAGAGAAATGTCTGGAAGATGCTCACCACACTGAAAGCTGTTTTCTCTGTGATAGAATTTTAGGTATATTTTCATTTTTTCTTTGTACTTTTCCGTCACGTGAGAATCTTGTTCATTATGAGTATATGTCATTTCAAAGACAGTCATCTTGTTTTAATATATTGACCCTAAATGCAGCTCCTTTCAGGATGGCAATGCATGAATTAGCAGTCTGACACTGTGTCACAGACATTTCTCTCCTAAAACACCCTCAGTCCTAAAGAAAAATCTAAACAAGAGGGAAGTATTAGGAGGTAGCTGGTACACTGGAAACAACGTGGTTCATAGAGTTGGATAACTCCATGCCCAATAATATGGCCTCAAAAAGTTCACATAGCGTTCAGAAATCTCTTTAAAACTTTCCACCACCAAAATATTATATTTATACTTAAAAGTTACATTCATTATTCAGAAACTTAAATCTCTTGAATTTGACACATTCCATGGTAAAATATAGAAAAATGATATATCACAAGGCCAGGAAAAGCATCATTGTAAAGCACCACTGACTTGCTTAATGGAAACTTAAACATTTGCAGTCAGAGGCCAAAAAATAGTATCATAGCAAAGCCAAATATTGCACACTATTGCCAGAAAAGTATTTCTGGCAAAGAAATAAACATTAGTAATTGAACTATCAAATACATTTCAAGAGGGTATTATGTTCCAAAGGGAATGGAATAGATTTAGAAATAGATTTAATTTTCCATTCCCTGACCTGAAGATTTCTGAACACCAGCAACTATTAGGCAAGATCTGTAATATTGGAAGCAATAAATGTATGCTTTATAATTCTTATACATTTTCAAATATACTTATTTAAGAGTGTGGGGTTTTTTTTTTT
>NW_006380369.1:0-1600 GCF_000327345.1 Myotis davidii
TATCCACTGAGCCAAACTGGTTTCAGCTCATTTGGCTTTTTAAAAGAAAATCCATGCTACCACTTAAAAGTACTATGTATAGTAACTTTTCCAATAATGGAACTTTAAACACAAAACCTTAAAAAAACACACATTTAGAAAGATATCTTTCTGAGTAGAAAGTGTGGCCATGAAGGATGCTCTCCTTCGTTGCCCACTGTCATCACAACACACAACGACATCAGTTCTACAGCCAGGACCACCCCCAGGGTCATGAGTTGTCTGAGAACATTCACTCTGACACCCAGTGAGCCCATAATTCTGCAGGTCTGCCACATCTGCCATCTTGTCCATCTCATTTCTCAGTGCATCCCCCTTAGTTGCATGTTGAATTGGCATGCTTTTCCCACTTGGACCTAAGAGTGACTGACTCCACAGTAAGAAGTCTGCGTAGGAGCTTTAAGATGTTACTACCTTGAGATGGCCTTTCTGTCTGGTTGTGTACTTACACCTACATTTTCAGGCTGGTTTCTAGATGTTAGGTGGCTGCTGGCTGCAGGGAAGTGGGGTTCTACCTTGTGTTTCTGGATATAGTCTGCTCTGTCAGAGACACAGAAGCCCTTGGGGCAAGGTTAGTGCATCTGGTAAGGGGACTGTAATTCTGTCCACTTATGGGGAATGCGCTTTAGGTTGCTCTTCCTGCCCAAACGCTTAACTTACCAACCTTGGAACGCTGTGAATATTAAATATTTCACTATCTAATATATAAGTGTTTAAAAGTAGAAAGCTTTATAGAATAACAAATTCCAATCAGCTACAAAGTAAAGAAAAAATGTAAAATGAACCTCATGATAAAAAAGGAGCAAAAACTGCTGAAACTGATAACAAGGGAATTCCTGATGTTGGTATATTAATAGTATTGTTCAGATTTATAAAAAGATGACATTTACTGACCTGGGGAATGCTGGGAAGTTGCAAGTGAGGTCATGGAATTAGAAAGGTTAAGGTTAGCAGTGATACTAAGCTGGCTCTGCACTGCAGGAGGATAAGGAGATGTGGGTGTCAGGAGGGACTCCTCACTGGTTTCTTCATCAATTCCAGGCAAATACGTGTCAATCAAGGCATCAAGAAACTTAACAATAAGCTCAGCATAGTCTGGGATTTGTGTTTGCTGTAATGGAAAATAGGAAATTACTTTAGCTCCATTCTTTTTTCATCCCCTTAGAAGCCAAAAATGATTAATTCAATTTTCATTTTAGGCTTCAATTTACTATTTTTTTCTTCCTTTGTATTACAGATCATTTAAAAAAGGGGGTGGAGTAATACTTATAGACTACCATGAGACTCACAACTGGGAATATTATTTGGCTTACACTTTCAGGTTCCAGAAGAACCTGCAATTACTGAAAGCCATGCACAAAGACCAAATTAATCCCGAGACAATACAATTACAGGAATGCTGTCTAGTCAATTTTCCAAAACAGAGAAAATAGGCAGAGCATGATCATTCCAGCTGCCATTCAGAGATTCACTGTGAAGGCTCAGAGGGTTACTTACAACCAAACTTCAGAAACTCCTGCATGGTATAGTTATTTCTGTGATTTCAGGCCCACTTTTTTTT
>NW_006380370.1:0-1601 GCF_000327345.1 Myotis davidii
AACAAAGAAAATAGGGAAGTTCAAGGCAAATAGCCCCCTTAGTGATAGAAATGTCACAGGTTTTGAAATCTTGGTCTTTAAGTTTGCAAAAGTTACTGAGCAATTTTCCTTCATGTTCATGAAAGACCAGATAAGAAGATAGGTTAAAGAATATAAAAATGAATGTGAATATGGGGAGATTATTAACTATTGATGAAACATGATTATGGAAAGTAGAGAAGTTGTGAAGGCTCCAGTGTTAAACAACCCAGAGTTAATTTGTGTAAAGTGGGAAGTAGCCCTCATGGTCTTCCAAAATTTCAGTCTGTTATGTGGTCAATGGTGACAGCCCATGTAGGGCCAGGACAGGTCTTATATTAGTACTTCCATTAACTTAAAGGACAAAGATTTTCCCACAGTAAAGCCTTTCCTCCCTCAGGCAGAGGCAGGGGACCTGATGCAACATCACAGTGTGGAAAAGGATGATGGGAAATGTTCTTGACTAAACTACGTGAGCCCCATGGAGTTAATCGTGGGGGAACTCACCCTGGAGGACACTCGATCCCAGGACTGTTTCACCAGTGCTTGGTCAAGTGACAATTTACCGTCTCTCTGCAGTGGTTGTATTAAATGTTCAATCTGTTTCCTTTTCATTTCATATTGGACTCGGAAGTGCTTGAATGACTAGAAGAGGAAAAACAGCAACAACATGGCAACGAGTCAAAAGAAGCAAAGGAAACTACATTTCCTAAATAACAACCTTTTATATTTGGATAACACTCAATATATGTTGTTGATAATAACAATAACAGACATGATAAGAATAGCAGCTACCATTCATCATGCCCTGACCATGAGCCAGGCCCCAGGCTAAGTACTTTCTACACATTTTATAGTAAATTAACACATCCTAAAAGGTGACCCCATGTTCACATGTGAATTGAAAATACCACTAACACGTGTACTGATGCTAAAGAACGTGAGGGTGGCCCTGCAGAATTTAACAGATAACAAACACGTCTAAAAGAATGTCCAAATCTCAGAGCGAACACACATGTAAATCTACATAAAGAACACTGGGGGGAGATGGTGCATCAATATTTTACCACAGGGACTCCTATTAAACTTAATGTAATAAAAAATTACCAAAACATGAAATCAATCTTCAATTTTATTCCACAAAATTCTATACATGGAAAAACTGGAAAATACACTATTATTTGAAAGTGGAAACAGATAGAAAATGTTGATGACACACAAACCCACAAACAAAAGGAAATGTTCCCTCTGTTCAGATTTCAGATGATCTCTAACCCTATTTCACAAAACTGGTGATCATATTGGCCCAGAGGAGGGTTCCTGTTTTGTGCTTTTCTAATCCTTTGGTTCTGATTTACAAAATAGCACCTGTGCAACAGGTACTTTTACAACTTGAAATTTCGTTTATGACAGTTTATGCTAACACTAAAACTCACTAATGGACCAAATAAGTACATGTACTCCATCCTTGCATTTCTATTCTCCATTGACTGGTGTAATTATTTATTTTAATGGAGCTCGTCCCAGAAAGTTTTATTTTTTGGGGGAAAAGATTACATTGAATTTCAAAGCAAAAAAAAAAA
>NW_006380371.1:0-1602 GCF_000327345.1 Myotis davidii
CTTTGAAATAAATAAAAATATATTTTAAAAAATGTTCCCTCTGTTAAAGACATTAATTGGGTTATTTCTGTCACTTTGGCTGGCAGTGAGCAATATTCATTTGGTAGATGTTTCATTTTAAAGCTAAATGCTAAATACAGCATACCTTGGATCCTCATAAATCATATATACATATGAGTGATGCATCCCTATGTAGAATCTCTTATTATTGTCTTAAAAAAACAACTTAGAGCACTCATTGGCATCACCTCAGTGTCTTCAAATAGCTACAGTGAAAATGTACATGTGAACCTGTATAATAATGGCCTATTATTCCTCTCCAGTTCACACCATCAAACATGTTATTTTCCCAGCTAATCTAGATGCTTCCCCTTAAACTCTAGGACTGTGTGAGGTGGGGTGTATTACAAGCACCCTGTTTAGACATCAGTATGAGGATCCACAAAGACAGAAGTGGATGGGAAGCCAGTGCATAAGGCCTGCCATGTGATAGAGATCAACCTCCACCGATTTCCACTGTGCCTCTGGGCACCAGCTGTGAGGACTGGGTGGATTTCTACTTAATTTCTTCTAATTAGAGATAAATGCTAGTATTCACTACTTGTATCAACACATAATAAGGCTACCAATGGAGCACCCCCATGTGATTGATGTAAACACTAATCAAGCTTCCATGATTTGTGGAAGAAAGGAAGGAACTGTTGACTATGAGCTATCAAGATCAGTTTGTCTTCTCATTCTTTACCTTAATCTCTGTATTATAAGGTTACAAGAGTAAGCTCCTCTCCCCATGTGTTTGAAGCATTGATTCAAGCATAGACATTTGAGAAATACATATGTTTACTCCCATTGCAAAGAATATCTATTGATATAATTGATTATGCATAAATTATTTAAAGGCTTTCTCCAAAAAAAGATCCTGTAGCCAATTTGAATGGGTGAGAGGTCAAATGTAAAAATTACTTAAAAATCTGGTAGACTCTTATAAAATATTAACATAAATATAATCTCATTTGTTTTATTGTCAGTAGTATGTATTATTGTCAGGAGTATGTGAAAGCATAGGTCAAATCTAAGTAATAAATAATTAATTATTATCCCATGGACATATCCTTTGAAATGTATAAAAGAAGATAGAAATATAAAATATCTGATTTACATAATCTCACATAAAAGTGAATTCCTGTGCAACCTAGTAGTATTTTTTCAATTTTCCAGCATGAAAGTATGTATACAGTATAATTTTTATCATAAATCATAGGTGATTGCATGTCATATATCAGCTTAGGGATCATATCTTCTGTAATAGTTTTCATAACTCTAGTAACCCTAAGTCAATCTTTCACTCCTGTTAAATTTAGTTTTCAAATATGGTATCTTCAAGCTTAAAAGTGTTTCAATTAGTTCTGAATTTGGACAGAAGTAATTTCCAGTAGGTAAGAATAAATAATCCAATGTTTTCAAATTATTCACTTCAATCTGGATTCAAAAATATCCCTAAAACTATGATCACCATATAACTTATCATCCAAACCAGAAGATTTTTGAAAGTGTAAATAGGAATAAAAATAAAAAAGAGGTAGTATCATTAAGCCAGAAAAA
>NW_006380372.1:0-1601 GCF_000327345.1 Myotis davidii
TTATCTTCAGGCTCAGAGTAAGGATATTAAACAACAACAACAACTTAAGTCATAAGAGTTTCTTGGATTGCCATGAGAGAAAATCTTAACGTCTGTATAGTACACTCATTATTATAATGTGATTGGTAGTACACACAGTAATTACATGTATAACAAGTTTACATTACCAGGTGAAGAGAGAGAGAATAAGACCAACCTAGATGTGACTGTGGTTTGCTGCCAAATGTCTTACCATGGATGTTCTATTTTCATTGTTTTCCTAGAGGTTTTTATTTTCTACCATCTAAAAGCACTCGTCTGACTTTGGCCTTGCTGGTGCTGTCAATACAGTTCAATAAGAATCCGAGTAACTCTCTTCTCTTCCCCGTTGGCACTGAGCCTCATTTTGTGTGATTTTCTCAAACTCGAAGACTAACAAAGACCACATAAATGAGGTCTGTGGCCCGCGGGCCACGAGCTTGACATGCTTGTCTAACTTGTCAAGTTCCTGACCATGCTGTTGAAGTTCCTTAGACTAGTCTCTCTCAGTTACTGATGGGGTATTTCAGGAAACTCAAGATCCACTTTCAAGTTGATTATACTTTCTGGGAAATTGGACTTGTGTTTCTTGGGCAGCACCATGGAGAAATTTGGCTTTGTCAGGTGGCTAATTGATGATAACCTTGAAATGTAGGCTCCCCTATGCTGTGGGGATGCTTGGCAAAACAGAGAAATGGGAATGTCTAAGGAATAGCTGGCCTTATACATATTCAAAGACCATGCTTTGAGAACCAGTGTTATAGACTAAAAAAGGCTTATTTATCTAAGTGTTAATATTTAAAAAGCACCCATGGATTACTGTGATATTTACACTTTCCTTCTATTTCCATATATTAATTATCTCTATCCCACTTGCTCTCTACAAGTGGGCTTTTTAAAGGAAACCATGTACCCTTTAGGATGGCTCTTGGAAAATACACAGAGAGTAACAAGTATTGATGAGAATGAAAAGAAGTTAGAATCCCCGTACATTGCGGATCAGAATGTACTAGTATACGGGTGCATCTCCAGTGGAAGACAGCATGGTAGTTCAATAAAACAGGTGTAGAATTAATTCAAGCAATTCAAGTTCTAGCTATATGCACCCCTAAATTAAAAGCAGGGACTCAAGTAGATATTTGTACACTCACATTCAAAGGGGCATTATTCACAATAACCAAAAGGTGCAAACAAATAAAATGTTTAAGGATAAATGGAGAAACAAATTGTGGAATATATATGATGGAATATTATTCAGCCTTAAGTAGGAATGCAATTCTGGTACATGCCGCAACATGGATGAACATGGATGAAATTATGCTAAGTCAAATAAGCCAGACACTAAAGGACAAATATTGCATGTTTACAGTTATATGAAGTACCCAGGATAGTAAAATTCATAAAGACAGAAAGTAAAATAGTAGTTACCCGGGGTTGAGGGGAGGGGAGAATGGGGAATTATTACTTAATGAGTACAGAGTTTATTTAAGATAACGTTCTGGAGATAGGTAGAGGTGATGGTTGTATAATATTGTGAATGTGTTTAATGTCACTGAACTATACACTTAATTGTTAAAATGGTA
>NW_006380373.1:0-1601 GCF_000327345.1 Myotis davidii
GCCTGGGCACATACAGTTGTAAAACTATGGCTTACTTTTCTGATCTCAAACACAGAACAGTGATGACAGCTTCGATGTCTCGCTAGCTATAGCAGTGTTTCTAATATGCTCTGATGTTAGTGCTTTGTATTAAGCATTTATAGCATCTTGAATAAATCGAAGCTTCAAACCTAATAGATTTGTCTTGTAGCTTTATAAAAGTGAACATACCGAATATTCTTAGTATTTAGACATTGCCTTATATTATAGATGAGCTCTATTTAAGTTATTGGCTTACATGCTTCATAATTATAAATAATTATTGACTTTATTCTGCCAGGTTTAAAGTCTTACTGGAGACTTAGAGGGGACTTTATTGATCGACACTACAGGGACAGCTGACTACAAAGTGACTCACCACTGTTGGTCAGGTAATTAATGTTCACGAAGCAAACTGACAAAACCACAGACTGCAGTGTTGAGAAGGAAAAATTCAGATTTCTTACCTGAAGAATCTTTAGTACAATTAGGTTGGATTGGCAAATACCAAACCTAAACATCCACTACAGTTTATTATGATCTCTCTAATTCACCAAATTCAGTGTGAAGCTATTTTATTCTCCCAACACTAGCTGGACTGACTGTATTAAGCATAGCCACAATAACTTATGTTCTAGAAGGCCATCAATCTTCATACTTGCAGTTGTAGAATATGGATGAAAAAACTTCCCCTCTCCTCTACTCCCTCCTGTCCCCTCACCTTTCTTTGACTGGGGAACCCATTGCCTATTAACCTGTTACAGAAAATTCAAATTGACAAAATGATAATCTACTTCTATTGTTTTAAAAGTTAAAACAAAACATTTTAAATAAATAAACACAGGCTAACTATGCAGCCCGATCCCCTGGAATGCTCACCTTGAACTAACATGCTGTCCCTGTCCCTGGAGCACCACTGGCATATACCTCTCCCCTTCCTGGGGGGCCCTGGCCTGCCCCCCATGATGCCCTAGTCTCCATCCCAACATTATTCCCTTTCTTCCATAATCCTGGGCAGAAAAAGGCCTTGCTCCAACCCAGCTTCTCTCATTTCTCTTCCCTGGGAGTTCAGTTTTGTGAGTGCCTATGAAATGGGACTTTCTCCCTACACCAGTGCACTTTCAGTTCCTGAGCTCCACTCACACTGCACCCTGCTCCCACACCTCCTTGCCCCACCTCCCCAAAGTACACTGGAGTTGGGAAATGGGGAGGGGATCTGGTTAAAAGAAGACCCCTTTCCCATGACATTTGAAAGGAAAGGGACCACTGGGGATGGCCCACTCACTCCCCATCCCTTCAAACAATTAATGGGCCCCACAATCAGTATTTGAGCCTCCTGGTTTCCCTTACTCCTAGCTGAATCCTTGGTAATGGTTTTGGCAACTTCAGTATTGAATGGCAATTCTCAAGGGGGGAAAAAGTGTATATGTACATATGCAAGTATATGTTAATGTATAATATTATACATTATAATGAACTACTTACCAATAATATTTTTCTCACATTTATTCTCACCCAACTTAAATTCTCTGATCCTTCATTAATAGCACTTCTGTGTGCCAAAACCGGTTTGGCTCAGTGGA
>NW_006380374.1:0-1602 GCF_000327345.1 Myotis davidii
GTGTGTGTGTGTGTGTGCGTGCGTGCACACACACTAGATAATTTCTCTGGCCCTTTCACCCTATATGATTCTGCAACAAATGTTGAATTCTGACATTTCATGCATTTTTATGTAAATGTCAGCAAAACTTTGTGAGTGATATGGATATTAGAATCTGGGGAAGCATCCATTTAGAGAGCCATTTTTTTGGATGGTGAGTGGGTCTAGGGTCAATCCAATTTGGAACCATAAATATGAGCAAGGAGCAGAGCAGCTCACACTGTAACTATAAAAAGAGTCATTAATTTAGTTCTATATCTTCATGGGGCTTCAGAGACAATTCAAATGTAGATTTCCAACCACCCCAGGTGTAAATTACATCAGGTATTTTTAGTCTTGTTCTATTTGCAATCACCAGAATAAACATAACTATTTCCTACATTTTTGTTCCTTTGGAATGGTTGGTTACTCTGCTGTTACCCCTTCTCTACCAGACAGCAGTGTGTGCATCGGTGCTCACGGTGGCCTCGAATGGGCTGTTCATCCTCCCTAGTCCCCTCTAGGATAGGAAGGCTTGCCTTGGAACCTCCCTGCCTCCACTTTTATACCCATTTCTGTTTTCAGTCCTCTATTCCTTTCCCTTCCCTCCTACTTCCAGTCCTCCCTAGTGTTGGTCTACTGCCCTTTAGCTTATACCAGTCACATAACACTTCATAACCCTTCTTCTCCTGCCCCATCAAAGCTCACAGAATGGAGTTCCAGCCCTTCAGAGCCTTATTCTCAGTAAGATAACAGAACACATCTAATCCACTTACGAAAGTAGCCTACTTATCTCTTAACATTTTGATAAGGGACATATATTAAACATTCAGGAATGGGGTGGGGAGTATGGGTTAAGCAGTGGTAGAGATCATTTTGGATGGGGAAACCTTTACATTTTTCTTACATCAGACCAAGCAGGCAAAGCCTAAGTATTGGGCAGGTACCATTCCTGCCCTTCTTTTTAAGGAAGGTTTGAGAAAGGACTCTCGGATAGCACCAGGGTTGGTGGGATCTCTTCATTTATCAAAAGAAGCATGATCTAAATGAGTCCAGGTTGGATTAGGTAAGGAATAAAATTAAAAAGGAGATATGTCCTTGATATCAGCCACATTCATAGCCCGCAGTAGACGTTTGCGGTTAGCTGAGTCACACTGCCTTGGGATTAGCCAGCTCTACTTTCTGTTTCAACAATAAAAAGTCTTGCAACACTGTTGGCATGTGAGACAGAGGTATCCAGAAAGTCTTGGCATCTTTTCCAGCAGTATAACGGGTCTTAGGGAAGAGACTTGTGAGAGCATGGTCCATGCACTCCACCACCAGAGAGAGGTCCATGTTCACAAAGGACACAGTGCCCCGCAGCTTGTCCATACCTGTACCAAGAGAACAAGTGTGTTTACTCTTTGGCGAAAGGGGAAAAGGAGTCTGTACCAAATGGGTGAGGGTACAAAGGGGAAGATGCGTTAATGGGAATTTTGAATTTGCCATTATAATAGAGGCCCATTGTGATGGGTTTCTATCTATTTATCAGGAAATAATGCAACAATACTTTCTCCAGCGGTTCTCAACCTGTGGGTCGAGACC
>NW_006380375.1:0-1603 GCF_000327345.1 Myotis davidii
ACAAGGAGCTACTTTTCTTATCTGTTGTCCAAGTGAATCATTTGATTTTTTTGACTGGTATATATTTGCATGCATAAATTAAGTAGTAGTAATAAGAGTTTTAATGATGATAATATATTTGACATTTAATGATCTTACATGCACTTTCAACTACTTATCCTTTCAAATAGACATGTACTCAGAAACTGGTTATTGATTTTCCTGATTTTCCCAGATTTTACTAGACTAAACTTGATGAAGGCAAGAACTCATCCCTGTATCTTCAGTTCATTCCTATGTTCTCAGTACCTAGTACAGTGTTTAATACAGTTCCTGGCACATTGCTGGTAATCAAGAAATATTTGTTGAATGAATAGATGGATAGATTATGTCATTATTATCTCCATTTATTTCAGTGTTCCTGATACTGACTTTCTGGGGCACCATATTAATTTTGTCTGACTACATTCTCCCAGGAGGCAGGGATTTTGAGTGTATCACTTCACTCTTGCTGAGAAACAAATTACCCCAAAACTTAGCACTTCAAAACAACATATATTACGTCACACAGTTTCTATGGGCAAGAAATATGGGTAGTCCAGGCTCAAGCTTTCTCAATAAGTTTCAGTCAAGCTGTTGACCAAGACTAGAGTCATCTCAAGGCTCAACCTGGCTTAGAGAATCTACTTCTAAGCTCACTCATGTGGTTGTTGGAAAATCTCAGTACCTTGTTTATGGCTGACCAGCTCCTTGACCTGTGGGCCACTTCCTAGGTTGTTTATAACAGAGCAAGTAACATGAAAGAGAGAGGAAGAGTAGTTAAACAATAGGACACAAAAAGTTGAAATAGCATCTATCATTAGCTAACCTTAGAAAGATTCACCATCATTTATTGGTTAAGTAAAATAGTCCTGGAGCAATGCCACACAAAAGTGTGAACATCAGGAGGCAGGGGTCATTGGGAGCCAACTGGAGGTTGGCTATACGCCATTTTCCACATAACCCTCCATTTTAAGTGTTTGTAGCATGAAGTTAATAACTTAGTTGAAATGAGGAGGATAATTCCTTAAATTAAAGATTATAAAACCATCTAGGATTTGAGAGAGAGTTGTGTTAAGTTCATCTCACAAGATTTCAACATTCATCCAAAATGTTAAAGCATTGGGGATAGAGTTGGAGGCAGGAGGCCAGAAAGAAGACAACATGTCTATTTACATGCCTTAAGTAGGCAATAGTGAATAATCAATAATTTCCCAAATTTTAACCTCTTATCAGCAGTTAGAAATCCTTCCTTTTTACCAAAAGTTGGAAGGGTGAGTTTAATAGTGTGAAACAGGTAGTGGGGATGGTTGATAAATTAGTAGAAAGTCTGTATAATTTATTGCCCAAACCAAGACACTACTTAGAGCAAAAAGGAGTGCTATTAATAACTATGCCAAGGCAACAGACATAAATTGAGAATGTCCAGCACAATCTTGGACACATGTTCACTCTGTAAATTAGAGCCATTTATTTTGGGTCATTTTTTAGTGTGAGAGGCCTGGAATAGGGAGTTTGGTAAACAGTCCCTTGAAGCTTGCCTTTTGTGCTTTCCACATGAATACCTCACCCAGAAAAAAAAAAA
>NW_006380376.1:0-1603 GCF_000327345.1 Myotis davidii
TGTTCTTTAACCCAGAGTTCTGTTAGCAACTTGGGATTTCCCCATTGCTACATATATAGCAATGCCCCCCAAAATATTTTGTCAAGACCAATATGAGTGGAAATCTTAATCCTTCTAATATGTATGGCAGCATAAATAAAAATCCCAGCTCTGCCTCTTAGCAGTTGAATAAATCTAAGTTCTTCCTATGAACCTCATGGCATTGCCTATGAAATGTAGGAAATAAACCCGGGCAGCTAAGAAATGTGTGTTTTTATTTGGGGGAGAGGTTAAGGGGATGTAAGACCAACAGCAACATGACTATGAAAGGAAAGAAGGAAAAATGAACTTCCATGTGAATTCTGAGAATTGCAGTGCTAGTTCATTGGGTCAATTTACAAAACTATATTTGATTTTACAAAGCAAGAGTTTCTTTTGTAAAAATTTAAAGAAAAATGAAGGTAAAATTAGGTTTGCTTAATGAAACAATGTAGACATCCTATTCTGTTTCTGAAAGGAAAATCACATTTGAAAGGACAAACTATTACTAAGAATTGCAAATTAAGATACACCATTTAATAGGAAAAGGCCAAGCTAAGCTAAAAAGAATGATTCTATTATAGTAAACATATTTTCTCTAAATATTTTATAAATTACTATTTCAGGCATGACTACTACTATGTCTTAAAGTATTGGTCAAAATAAATTCTTAAGCAGAATTCTTAAGAGGCCTACATCTTTCGCCCTACCCTTAATCACTTAGCGTACTCAATCTTATATTGCTTTATTCTAGAATGAATTAGAACATCAGTGAAGTCATTAACTGATCGATAATAAAGCTTTAAGAATTAAATGGGCATTATGGTTTACATGTTTGCATCTCCTAAGAATCATCATTTAGGTAAATTTTGTCTCAAGTTTCAATACTAGAAGTACGTGACCAACAATAACAGATAGTCTAACTAAAAGTCACAAGTATAGAAATATTCAAAAGGCCCCCTTCTCTCTAAATGTCTGTACACTAGCTGACTGGTTTTAATAGCTTTTACCTTATCTATTAGTGGCATTTAAGGAAGCAAGCTAAAAGGCATTTTATTTGACAATACTTCTTCAGACTAATTAAAGCTGCCCCTCATAGCATGGGAAATAAAAAGAGGCTATTTACATGGTGTATGCTGCAGCCTAATTTGTTTTTACAGATCATCATTAATCTACTTTTCTTTGGCTGGCATCATGAGGTTGGTAGCAAATGCTAATTAGACATGTTGGCTTAATTTGTCAATCTGGGACAATAAGCAAGAAAAATATTCTGAAAAAAGGTATTATTAATTGAACACCCCGCTTCTACATTCCAACTCTAATTGTCTAAGAGGGTTGTTTCCTGGAATATTTCACTTTTTAAAAATTTATTGGGGTTACATTGGTTATAGAACTCAGGTGCACAATTCTACAATACATCATCTACACACCATATTGTGTGTTTACCACTCCAAGTAAAGTCTCCATTCATCACCACTATCACCCCGATAGCCTGCTCCACCTCCCTCCACCTCACTCCCTCTGGCAATCACCACACTGTTTTGTCTCTCTATTTTTTCTGTTTTGCTCAATCCCTCCACCCACC
>NW_006380377.1:0-1603 GCF_000327345.1 Myotis davidii
GCAGAGCTGTGAGAAATGCATGTTTGCTGTTTAAGCTGCCAGTCTGTGGAATTTTCTTTCGGCAGCTTGAACTAAGACAGACTCTCCCCAAATCACCCAGTTATCTGCTTTCGGCTGTCGGACCCGAACACTCTGGCCGCACACACAGGACTGGCCCTCTCGTGACTGAATGATACCTGCTGACCAAATCAAAACAGGAAGAAAGACAGAGTCTCCCAACGGGCTCAGGAGCAACAAAACCCCAGTTTTTTCGGAGGCCAAGTCTTTACTCTTAAACATGTTGCTCAAAAACTTCCCCAAGCGGTAATGAGGGTGGGGGGCCAGGGGTGGGTGAGAGATGGATGGTACTGGGTCTGGAAGGAGTTAAGCTTCCGATGCAGGAATGACCAGCACAGCCCACGTTCCATTTTCTGCCAAAGCATTTTAAATGAAACAGCTGCGGAGGAGCTGCGAATTGTTCCAGCTCCGAGCCTGAAGCTGAATCACTCACGTTCGGTGTTTGATGGGCTGTGTAATTGCTCTAAACCCTATTATCTTCCCTCGCAGTTGTTGAAGTGTCATTAGGACACCTCCAATGAAAGGCTAAATTCTCCTATATACACAATTTTAATAATTACAGCCTTTTTAAAAGAATTCAGTTTGGAAATGCAAAGTTCCGCTCAGAAAGGGAGGCGCCAGGAATGCAGGATTGCGTCAGAGACTTCGGAGCCCAGCCTGGGATGTTATTATGTGTGTTTTTTTATAACTTTCTCTGGATTTTCCTGGCCAATTAATCCTGTATGATTTTTATTGTCTGCCCTATGCAGAGGGAAGAGAGCAAGACGTGCCAAGTAACAGGACTAGCCACCATCTACATGGTGCCAGTCCCTGCGATTGTGGGCCTTGGGGACCTAGGATAGGCAAACCTGAGAAGGAAGCCATAGTCACCTTTGTGCCACACCGCACTATTGCATAGTTTATTTATTTTCTATCTCTGCTCTGCTGGAGAGTGAGGCGGAGGTGTGTCTTAATATTCTCTGTATCCAAAGTAGGCAGCCCAGCTCAATGAGTGTTTGTTGAATGACTGAACGACTGTTTACGGAGTGCCCAAAAGGGGCCAGGAATCTCTCTGAGTGCAGGGATGTGGCCACGAACAAGATGGATGCGGTCCTTGCCTTCTTGGAGCACGTAGTAGGGGTGTAGAGGCAAGGTGTACCCTGAACAAGTGCATTGTCAGCATGATGAATGCCAACAAAGAGAAAGAGCTATTCCGGCGCAGGTAAGTCAGTCGAAGTCAGTGCACAAGCATGGGCACTGCTCATTCGGGCACTGAGGGAAGTGCTCCACGGTGTCTCAGAAACACCCACAGCCGGGCCAGCACGGCTGCAAACTCTGGCTGGACCATTGGGTAAGTGCTGGAGCTTGGGTAGGTTCCCTCTCCAAACCTCAGTTCCCATCTAGAAAGCGGGAATAATGTTAACTCTCAAGGCACTGGTGGCAGGCAGGATTCTAAGATGGCCTCTTTTTTAGGCGGGGAGAGAGGGGGATGGCCAGATATTTTATTTTTCCCTTTTAAAGTTAGATTTATTCAGGTGACAATGGTTAATAAGATTATATAGGTTTC
>NW_006380378.1:0-1603 GCF_000327345.1 Myotis davidii
TTTTTTTTATCCCTAGGGAAAGTTAATTCCTAAAAGAAGAAAAGTGCTGAGTAGGCAAGACTTCAGACTCAAAGTAAATACGGTTAATAGCCTGCTTATACTCGGACTCTACTAACTGTAAAACCATTAAAGGTTACATTTACCTAAAATCACAGGACACAAAGTAAAGTCTGTCAAGACTTTGTTGATGCTCATTCCTCCAACTTACCTTTACATCTCTGTCCTGGAACTTCAGAGGGACTAGAGTAAAATTGGTGGCCAGCTACTGGCCATTGTGTACTGTGAGAACTCTTATCATTGCTCATTTTAAACCTTTGGCAATTGCATGCATCAATCTGATTGCCCTCTACTTGTCACTGCTTTGATTGTTGATTTAACCGACACGTTTAGGGTAGAGGGAAAACATTGTGTGACTCTTAAAATATAAGTCATGGATTTCCTTGGTGTAGCAATGTCAGTTCTGAGTCTATTCAGTAATTCAGGGGTTAAACAGAAAGTACTAACTTTCTTTTCATAATCCCTATGGCTTTCTAACCCCCACCCCACCACCTGCAGACGTAACAGACATACTTCAGCATTCAATCAAATAGATAGAGCAGGTTTCCAGCAGTTGATTACTTGGCCTGTGTATCTCTAGTAGGGTTACCTGGTGTATGATCAGAGTCTGAACTCAGTGCTTCATCAGGAATTCTGTTGCCAATGGCCCAGTCCAAGTCATCTCCAGAGTCCTGAGTAAGACTGCAGGCTGTGGTCCAATTTCCGGAAGTTGTTTCAAAATTACAGCTTCCTGTTGTGGTTGTGTACTGGCCTAAGGAAACAGAAATGGTAATGAAATGTTCTGAAAATCCATATTGCACTTGATACTTCACTACATTAGTGATGATTTTAATTCGCATCTGTATATTCTAATTCTTTATAAATGAACGTATAGAACCAGGACATTTGCACCCATTGATAATATCAGTTGTAACCAGCTTTTTTTAGTCCAGGGTTTAGAAGCAGTGCATGAATATTGTCATTTATCCATTGAGAAGCTACATGGATTGACTGATAATACTTATAGATGATAAAACTGTCTACACATAAACAATGAATGTAACATTATAATACCTATCAAATCAAATCAATCAACAGCTTCAGTTGTCTGGATATTAATGCCATTGCTCTGTGTACTGTGGTGTTTGAACAGGAGAGACTACTAGAGAGGCAAACTCATTTACTAAAGGAAAGGTGCCTTTGGGTGAAACAGTAAACCGTGTGGACACACACCCTTTCGTCATATGATACAATTACCCATGTACAACATTTCAGAACTAGTCAGTAAATAGTGAAACATTTTCTCTACTAAAAGTGTTGATTGGTAACTCATTAAAAATTAAGTTATTCACAATATAAGTTACTAGATAATAACTGTGTTGTGATAATAACCAGTTGAGATAATAACTAGCCATCTGAAAAGTGCCATCATAACACTCTGATATCTGCTTTCATTTTTCATTTTCTTTCTTTGCATAGCAGTTACTGTATTTGAGCATTCACTGAAAAAACTGTGCTGTACAGGCAGAATGAATATTGGGTGATTGAATCAGTAGGAATCAACTGA
>NW_006380379.1:0-1604 GCF_000327345.1 Myotis davidii
CAGGTTTGATCTCAGGTTGGGGTGTGTGCCAGAGCAATCAACTGATGTTTCTCCCTCTTCTCTCTTCCTCTCTCTGCAATCAATAAAACAAAAATTAAAGCTGAATGATATTCTAAAAACAAAGAAAGCTCAGCCAACAGTAGCCAATAGTCACCAACACTTGCTACGAATATTTGCCCTTGAACCTCTTACACGAGATCTCCTAATTATTTAGGTATATATATCTGCTTTCCAAGTTCTCATACATGATAGTTTTACCAAATGCTTTGCTATCCTCTAGAATTTGTTTCCTCACTCCCTGATGCCTGCCTCTAGGCCAGTGTCACACTTTTTGTTGCTGTTGAATAGGCCAGGTTCTATTGCAGTAACAGACAATTCCCATATCTCAGTGGTTTAAAGAACAAATATTTATTTCATGCTCATGCTGTCACTGAGGATTATCTGCATCCTTACTCCAGGACCTAGGCTGACAGATCAGCCACTACCTGGAATACTTCCGATTGCTATGGGAAAGTTCTAGAGGGTCTCATGCCTGGCCTGGAAGCAATGACCTACTCATCAGTTCTTGCTTTTAAAGCAGGTTTCCTTCAGCATTGTTTTTGAGCTGTATTCATGTTGAAACCTATACACCTAGCTGATTTAACTACTTATCTATAGCACCTGGTTGTATGAGCATTAAGCTTCTATTTTGGACACACCTCACTATGGTAGGAACCATTTTGAATGAGCAGATGAGTTCACTTGTTGCATAAGTCTTCTTGGGCAATTTGAACCTCATGTACTGAACATTCTTGATGAATAGTCTAGAAATTTTTGAAAATGACATCTGGTGTAAGGAGTGAAGGATGAAGGCAAACATCCTGTATCTGGACCCACCATCACTTCTGGCAGACATGACACAGATTCTTATCAGTGGTTCAGCTGAATTTATCTGAACATCTGGGTATCCTGGATTAACGAGCTAGTGAATCATGGTGGTAACTGTGTTGGGAAGTCCTTCCTTCCTCTTCTATCTCTTCTGCAGCTTGTGTAGGGGGAGTGTCACTTTAGGGAGACCTTGATATCAGGAAGATAAAATAAAACTACATTTGAAATATGACAGTGTTCTATAAAAGCGTTAAAATACGAATACAAAAACCTCCAGTTTTTCATGAAGGTAAACTAATACAGTATTCCAATTCTGTTCCCGTTTGCCTTAACCGAAACTACTGATAAAACATTTGCCTGAATTTTCAGAACCTGACACACTTTTTCTCACTGTTTTGTTGAGTTGCCCACAAAAGCTTTGAAATGGCTGAAAAATGAACTGGAGGTGAAGCAGGAAGAAGAAACTTGGACTCTTAAGTAACATAATGTTTAGGTGCCCCTGTTGCATTTTGAAAAGTGAGACTTTGTGCAGTTGCCTATCCCTACCAAACAAAAGGCCATGTAGCAATGCTTCATTCATCCCAGAGGCCCGGTGACAGGCGTGGCTGGATGAAGATGGATTTCTGGTGCCGAACTAGATTATTTTCTGGGTTTCACACTGCTGTTCTGTCCATTCTGTCCTGAGATGGTTCCTAATTTTCATTATCACTGAATACTGAATTCTTTTTTTTTTTTTT
>NW_006380380.1:0-1604 GCF_000327345.1 Myotis davidii
AAAAAAAAAATGACCAAATGAAAGACCCAGCCAAGATAGGGGCTTGGGATAGAGGCTGGCATATTAAAATGATTAAAAATCTGCTTGTTCATATCTTTGCATTATAGCATTTTTCTGGTGGTAGTTGGGAGTATCTGAAATGAAGAGTCGTGAGAACTGAAGAAATAGTTGTATTCACTGGTTTAAAAAGGAACAGCTTGAAAATTAGTTAGTAGACAACGTATTCTGAAACAGGGGTTCTCAAAGTGTGATCCCCAATACCAGCAGCAGCAGCAGTACCTGGGAACTGTTAGAAATACTAATTCTCGAGCCCCACCCCAGACCTTCTAAATCAGGAGGTAGGGCCTAGCAAGCTATTCTTAGCAAGCCCAGTTGAATGGAATTCCAATGAAATTTGAAAGCAATTTAGAGGAATAATTTTCTTCTTTGCTGGAATGAAGTTCCTTTATTTTGTTGCCAGGAAATAGTATGTTGTCTCTGCTCATCTTCATGGCCCTGTTCCTGGCTGTTGAGTTCCTGGGAGTTTTTTTGGTTGTTGTTTTTCTTTTCTTTTTTCTAAGATCATCAAGTTAGGATGTGGCACAGCCAGGCATTGAATACAGGTCATCTGAGTCCATGCCCCATGCTGTCCCATTCCATCACCCAAGGCCATGGGTTTACATCAGTCCCACAATGTGCATTGGAGAGACATAGCCCAAATTCTCACTCATCACATGACAAACTAGCTGCGGAGTGGTTTAGTGGCTTACCCAAAACCAGAGAGAGGGCAGTGATGTCAAGAACATTATGACAACATGAGGGATCTAAGGAATGGATTTATGAAATTTCACCACTAGAAGGGATTTTGAGAAGACACACAATTCTCTCATTGCACATGCTTTTTAGTCCACCTGAAGTACTTTTCCTGCTCCTCCAAAGAGTCAATCTAGGCAAACAAGCAACATGTTTGGTCTTTATTCTGAAGCCAGAGTCTTAGGTTGATAGTAAAGCCCCAAACAAAAAATGACTCTATGAAATGTCAAGATTTGGATCTATTACAAATACAGCTACTGTGAACACTGGTGTATAAATTTTTGTGTGAAAATAAGTCTTCAATTATATGGGATAAATGCCCAAGAGTGCAATTGATGGGTCACATGGTAAGTTCATTTTTAGTTTTAAGAGAAATTGTCAACCTATTTTTAACATAGTCATCCAATTTTAGATTTTAACCAACAATGTATAAGCAATCCACTTTTTGTGCATCCTTGTCAGAATTTGGTGTTATTTTTCATTTTAGTTATATCATTTTTAACAGGTTAAATAGTACATCGACGTTGCCCACTCATTTAAAATTGTTTTTTCAATGCCACACTTTCTAAGCCAAATATTGATTATACACTTTCTTCATAAAGAAGTCAATCATTACCTGGAATCTTCCAATAAAAAGTAGAATTTTCAATATTGTCACATATGAAAAAAGAACATTAATGTAAAACAATTAAAAAGTTAGTAAATGCCCAATCCTTAAAACCCTGATTTTTAAAATTATACTATACTATAATTGTACAAATTCCTTAAATAGTAAAAATAAATTTTCAAACAGTGAAAATGTTTAAAAAAAA
>NW_006380381.1:0-1602 GCF_000327345.1 Myotis davidii
TTGCTCTAGAATATTATTAGTGTGTTTTATCATCAGACTAGCTGACAGAGGCCCCCTTTGTTTTTTGGTTTGTTTTTAATCAACTGAACTTTCATTCATTTCTCTGCATCCCAGGTCAGGAGGTGAGGCTTGAAGACTAGTGAAATTTGATATTAGAGGACATCGTTTTGCTTTTGTGATCCACCGAGTTCTCCTAAGCTGACACCATTTTATTTTCCATTTATCAGAGAATAATTGTCTGTAGGCTTCCAATTGTCACTGCTAGTGGAGTTAAGAGAATAGGGAAAAATAGTTTGAGCTAAAATGTTCAGAAAAGGCTACAGGGCATAGATGAAACTTGAGGATGGAAAGCTTTGAATTTTAGGCTACTTTAAACAGCAAATGTAATAATGATCAGTGACCACTATCTAAAAATCCAGAGTAATTGTTCCCTCTGGAAACTCACTCTGACTAGTCCCCCAGAACTCAAACGCTGCCTTCGAGGAGGCTGCCGGCCTGGTTTTGCCTGAGAAGGTTGCTTTGTGTTCTGTGCTAGGCTCCACTGTGTGGGGCAGGGTTGGTGACTCTGGAAGGGCACCAGGGAGGTAGGTGGAGAGCTTACGCTGACATTCAAATGTAGGCTACATGTCTCCGCATCCTTCCTTGTCCTCCTTCCTGTATGTTAGCTCAAGTTTGCAAATGTATTCTGAGTCTAGAAAAAGTAGAAACACTGCATATTTTCCAGTCAGAAGTGATGGGAACGATGCCTTCTATGCAATTTCGGAGACAGCATTTCTAACGGGATGGTAAAAGAGAAGGGCATCGCCATGGCGGTGGGAAGGGAGAAGAAACTAAAAGAAGCGAGGGAGGAGGAAGCAAGAATACAAACTCTTCTGGGAGAAAGTGTATATTATTTTCCTCTTTCTAGGTCTGTCATGATCATGGTCTCAGAGAGAACATCTTTCTTGGATAATGTTCCTTAATGCACTTCTTGTAGTTCTTAGAAGAAATATTATAGTCTCATCGACATTTATTCCCAAGTGAGGACTGCACATTTAGGTCTGCATCTCAGGATCAAGCTTGGTATGCACTCACTGAGCACAGAGGTGGGTGGATTATCTGCATAATCATTATTATTTATTGTTATTGTTATTATTTATCTGAATTGTTTACATTGTGATTTCTCTCTCTCTGCTAAGTTCATGTCATTGAAATTGCGCAAGTAGATCTGTATTTGATGCATTTTCCACTTAAACAATTACAATGTGGTCATTGTTTCAATTTTGGGGGTATCATTTACTTGCTTGAGAATTTGTGGAAAGCTGTGCGCGTTTTCTTGAGAAAAATGTACCTATCAGTCTACATAAGTCTTACATATAATTTCAGACACCCATAGCTCATTTATAGACTTCCAGGCTGAAATGAAAGTAGCATTGTGTCAAAAGAGGGAAAGCTTCCTTCCATTTGGCTTAGAGAGAGCAGCGGCAGCAGATAGTGTGCATCAGCAATGGCAGATGCTAACACAGCGGGGACGTAGGGGTAGTACATTGGCAGCTCTGAAGACCCAAGAGAAAACATGGTCCAGGGACCATAAATGCTGAGGAACCTGAACCCAGGAAGTCT
>NW_006380382.1:0-1604 GCF_000327345.1 Myotis davidii
GGTCCATGAGGTCCGAAAGGTTGGCGATCGCTGTCCTGAATTTATCCTGTATTCATCTGAATGATCAAAGCTGGGCCACTCCATGTCAATGTTGAGGGCAATGCAATGTGAGGAAAAGCTGAGGTCAGGGAAAGCAGTATTTAAGTAGGCGCTACCTAGAAAGCTGCAGCATCACTCCTGGGAGCTGTGTGCCCAGAAAGAGAAAGATAGAATTTTTAGAGATAATCAACAACCTGCTGCATTACAAATAACTCTAACAAAATGTGTGCCAGATCTATACACAGAATATCATAAGATCTTATTGGAGAACATTAAACAACACCCAAGAAAATGGAGTAATATTCACATTTTCAGAGAGGAATATGCAATATCATAAAGTTGTTTATTCTTTCCAAATTCCAAATAAAAGCCAAATGGAATTGTCATCGAAATTGATAGATTGGTTCTAACATGTACACAGAAGAGAAAAGGGTAAAAAATAGTTAAGAAACATAAAGTAGATGGACTTGCTCTGGCTGGCATGATGACTTACTATAAAGGCGTAGATTTATGCATTGGATATTGGTATAGGGATACACAGATTGACTAGTAGGACCAAATAAGGATTCAGAAAGAAGCCCGCCTCCTTATGGAACTTTGATATATAACAGAAGTGGCATTGCAGATAATTGGGGGAAGAAGGAAGTATTTCATGTATGGTTCTGGAACAGCTGAGATTTACATGAATAGAATTAAAATAGGATTCCTGTCTCCTACAAAGCACAAACATCATCCAGTTGACTAAGTATGTAAAATATGAAAGGCAGAACTTTAATACTTTTAGAACAAAATATGAGAATAGCTTTTCAACTTTAGAATTTTTTAAACAAGACACAGAAACTCATGAAAGAAAGAGTTGATAAACTTGACTACTTTACAATTAAGATGTCTTCAAAAAATACCCTAAAGCAAATAAAAATCAAGTAACTCACTAGGAGAACATATTGGTAATGTATATAACTAACAAAGGATTAGTATCCAAAGTATGGAATGAATTACAAATCTGTAAGATAGATGACTAAATACAATTGAAAATTGGGCAAAATACATTAAATGTTATTTTTCAGAAGATAGAAGAGATGCTTTGTTTTACTACTAATCAGGGAAATACTAAGTAGCACGACAGTTAGAATTATTCTATACCCACTAGCTTTCCAGCAATGAAAAGTCTGACCATATCAAGTGTTGGAGAGAATGAGGATAAATGGGATATCTTACTAGTATTTACTGTTGGTGGAAATGTATATTGGTATATCCAATGTTTCCACTGGTACATTAGAAAAATATTTGATATTTATCTTGAGTGCTTTCTTCTGCTTGAAGTGATTTTTATGAGATGTTCACATGGATTCATTATAACAAAAGCTGAAAACAACCTGACAGGAAAATGATGCAATATAATATAGCAGTGAAAAGGAATGAATTTCAATTATGTGCCATAATGTAGATGACCCTTAGAAACATAGTGTTGAGCGAATAGCAAGTTGCAGCACTCCCTTACATGTGGTATCATTGTTATAAAGCTAACCCTAAGTCACTAATATATATATGTATATATATATATA
>NW_006380383.1:0-1605 GCF_000327345.1 Myotis davidii
GGGGGGGAGTAGGGGGCTTTCAGCAGACACTTTCCTGAAATGCAATGGTAATAAAAGAGAAAAATGGACCAGCACACTCCAGATAACCACCACCAGAGAAGTAATTATGCCACTCCCGTCCTGAGCCAGGATGCTGGCGACGGAGGCTCAGTAATTCATCAGCCCCGGATTTATGGACTCCTCAGGAGCTGCCTGCACATGTCTCCATCCAGGTTTCTTAGGAAACCTCTATTTAGATTTCATCAAGGCTGTTTTTCTCTGTCAGCCCTGAGTGCAGAGGTGGGCCACCGTACCAGGTGGCACAATTGAATATTGATTTGCTGGCACTTACCCAGCAGAAAAACAGTCCATTCAAGTGAACCAGTTGTTTCCAACTTCTCGAGACTTCCAAAGGGCCTTGGTTTTCCTGATAACTTGTTGAGTACCTGGTGTCACATTAGGCCAATGGAGAGCCCAGCTGTGTGCTTATTGGAAATAAGGCTTCGCCACATAGAAAGCACTGCAAACCTTGGGCTTCTCATCTGTAAAATAGGGATAATAAGAGAGGGACGATAGAGACTGTTACTTTGTAGTATTTATGTGTCTCTTATATTTGAATTCTTTCAAAGAACCATATATTTTATGATGAGAAAATAAAATTTTAAGTGGGATTATAAATAAATGAAATTAAGAAATAGACTTAGGCATCTCATTAGGTTGCAGTGAGGATTAAATGAGATGACACAATGCACACAGCACTGGGACAGCACAGACTGCGTGTGCAATGCCTATAGCTGCCAGGCTGCTTGCATTATTGTGGCTGATGAGTTGTGGCAATTGGAAATCAAAGTTCTTGTTGTGGATGTTGGCTGTGTGACTTTGGGCAAGTGCCTTAACCTCTCTGGTCTTGGTGAATTCATCTTTAAAAGTACAATATCAGGAAACTTCCTCAACCTAACAAAGGACACAATAAAGGGAAAATCCACATCTAACATTATACTTAATCATAAAGAGTGAATGCTCTCCCCCAGCATCAACAACAAAACAAGGATGTCTACTCTGGTCACGTCTATTTAACGTTGCCCTGAGGTCTTGGGGGTGGGTTGGATGGCCATGGCAATTAGGCAAGAAAGAGAAATCAAAGGCACCCATTTTGGAAAGAAAGAAGTAAAATTGTCTCCTTTCATAGATAACATGATCTTGAATGTAGAAAATCCGAAGGAACACACAGAATAAGACTATTAGAACTCATAAATGAGTTCAGCAAGATTGTGGGATATAAGATTAATACAATATACAAAAGTCAGTTGTATTTCTATACATTAGAATGAACAACCTTAAAATGAAATTAAGAAAACAATTCCAATTACAATTGCACCAAAAACAACATAATACCTACAAATAAAAGTAACATATTTATTATCAATTGGTTCCAACAAGGATACCAGGATAATTAAATGGAGAAAGAATAGTCATTTCAACAAAGAATACTGATACAACTGGATAAACATATGAAAGAAGTTGGGCCCCCACTGAACACCATGCACAAAATTTAACTCAAAATGGATCATAGACCAAATGTAGGAATTAAAATATAAAACTCTTAGAAGAAAACATAGGAGTAAA
>NW_006380384.1:0-1605 GCF_000327345.1 Myotis davidii
AGAACCCCAACTTGTCACATTTCTGGTGCCCTACCTGGAACCTACCTATGGGGGCTCTGTGGGTATGTGAACATGGGGGGTGAGCCCAGCCCACTCCCAGCCATACCTCCCAAATGAGCTGTGCTGTTCTCTGCAGACCACTGTGTTTAGCTATACTTGATGGAAAGACTATACTGTATGGGAAGATACAGATGCACATTTGGGGATTTCCAAAATTCTTGTGAAGTTTTCTCTCCAAATCTCATAGATATAGCACAGCAAAATGTTTAATACATTTTCTTTCTATTGGGGAGATCATGCATTCATATTTGTTTATTGAATCTTTTTCTTCTTCCATTTAAAAACATAGGGTAAACCTATCACATGGCACTCCAGGTTGCTGTGAGAAGTAAATGAGCAAAGCTTGCCAGGCTTTTACCACCTGGCACCTAGAGCCTGGTGAGTCCTTAGAAATGGAGGTAATCATGAGGCCACACACTGTGTCTAACTTGAGGATAAAAATATAAACAGCACTGGTCTTTCATATTGTGTTGATTTTACCCCCTGAAATCCCATCTTCTTTAAGTTCTTAAAGACCATTATTTCACTGTTCTATTTAACATCCAAGGAAGAAACATCATATACAAAGTATCATCAAAATAGAATGAAAAGGCAGTAGGTCTACAGCAAATTTTAAATGAGTGACTAGAATCCTTTTGAAGCCACCATCCAGGTCTCTCCAACATAGCCTGAGTGGTAGACATGTTCCTTGCTGATAATTATTTTTGAAGAAGAAATTCTAGGGATTTACAGTTACATGCAATTAGCTACAATAGACTGTATTAATGAGTGTAAAATGGAGAAACATAAAAGATTTTGAGTTTGAATCTTTGAAAAATCCACAAATATAACAGAAGTAGGAAGTCAAAGGTTGTGTCCCAGCTGTTTCTTGACTGGTATGAGACAGCACTTCCCCTGAGCCCTTCTTCCCCCCAGGGCCTGTGATTCAATAGTGATTGTGTAAGACAGGGCTGCCTATTAAATAGACTATATTTGGATCATGAAGCAGGTGGTGTAACCTGTCAGACACAATTCAGAAAATGCTGGTGGTTTGTAAACATGACTCTATAAAATAGTGCAAAATAAGTATATCCTTGACATTTCTTGTAAAGAGAAGGAAAAAACTCATTTCTAGCCTGCTGTCCTTAGAAAGTGTAATAGTCACAGGTGACTTAATAAGAAAACAGCCCCAAAGAAACAGGTGCCTGGATGTGCACTGAAACATTTTGAGAAGTACGATTCAGTTTTGTGGATTCTTCTTGAAAGAAGAAATGCATACTTCCTCTAGCCTCTCTATTGCCACGCTAATTATGACCACTTACCTGATACATAAGACAGAGAAAGCTTTAAGTAGACCAAATTAAAATTCCCATGCTTGTCTAAGGAAGGAAATTCAGTGTACCTGCAGGACTGTCTCCCAGCTGTTTTCCCATGGACTTGTGAACACAGTTCTCTCTCCAAATCTCATGTCAAAGCCAGCAGAAGATGGGATCATCCTTCTTTCTCTCAAGGCTGTGTATGTGTGCATGTGCATGTGCATGTGCATGTATGTGTGCATGTGCATGT
>NW_006380385.1:0-1605 GCF_000327345.1 Myotis davidii
ATTCTACCAGCCCTTAGTGGCTTTTCTTTCCTTTTCCTCAGGGTGCTTCACTGCTTTCTTCTGCCATTTCTTTCAAAATTTTTGCTCTTTATTTTCTTTCAGAGCTTCTTGCCTCCAGTTTCCCAGCTTCAGCTCAGTCCAAGCTTCCATCGTCTCTGGTCCTTAGGAAATTGAGCAGAGAGCATTTGTGTTGTAAATTGATAGTACGCATATATTTTTCTAAGCACAGCTGCTCTCTTCCTGTTACTTGGGATCCTCTTAGATGTTCTTTCTTCATTGTTTCATGATAGCTATTGCAAGCCTTCACCAGTCTCGTCAAGCCCCGTGCCTTGCCCCTGCCCTCTTTTCTCTCAAGAGAAGACCTTGCATCCTACTTCACTAAGAAAAATGGAACTTTGCCAATATGAATTCCCCACGTATCCTGCTTCTACGCATGCAAACCCATGTTTGTATGCCCTTACCAATATCTCCTTTCTCTGGGCTACAATGGAGGGTATCCTTCTGTTCCAGATTGGTCTCCATCTGTTCTTGACTTTGTTCCTGTTCTTTGCTTTTTGTTTAAAAGCGGGACATTGCTTTCCTTGTTACCGTGTCTCCCTGTGCGTTGGCTCCTTCCCTACATCCTCTAGACCTCCTTGTAGGTCTTTCACATAAAAAACCGAGCCAGTTCACATGTACCTTATCTCTGCTTCCCTTCAGAGAAAACTCTTTATTCTTTATATACCCAGGGCACATTTCTTTACCTCTTATTCACCTTTTTTTCCCTTACTCACCTTTTAGCCACAAAAATGAGGCTTCTATTTCTGCCACCCCATGACCTTCCCATCATCAGTTCCCCCTCTTACCTGTCCTCATTTTACAACATTGGTCTCTTGATCCTTTCCCTTCTCTTCTGGTACCATTCTTTTCTGGATTTTCTCATTCTTACCCAACAAATTCTTAGTCACTTGAAAGGCTCTTTTCTTTCTTTTATGTGTTTGTACTCACAAAAGTTTTGCCCTTTGTTCTTTTCTCACCTTAGTCTACCTGTTCTCTCTTGGGAAAGCCATTCACTCTCGTGGCTTCAAATATTATATATTTATATTGTAACTACTGGGATGTTCCATTAGCTTCCAATATTAAAATATTGAGGACTGAAATAACTTTTTTCTCTTTTTAGACCTGTTTTTATTCTCCCCCTTTAGAATTACTTACGTAGAAGACAAATTCACCACGTACACAGATATTTGAGTTAGGAACTTGAACATTTTTTTATTCTTTAATATTTCACATACAGTCTGCTCTAAGGCATATTGATTTTCTTTTCTTAAACATTTATTTTTATCTACCTGCTCTTCTCCATTCTTCTTGCTGATGCTTTTGTTCATGATTCTTTTTGGATGAATCTTATTTCAAGCCTTGACCTTCTTCCACTTACCTTTTATGCTGCCATCAGAGTCAGTTTTTCACATGCATATTTGATACTTTTCTGCTTAAAACCCTTTCATATCATCCCAATTGCCTCTCAATAAGGCCTCTGTTGCTTCTGCAGTTAAATCTTCTGTGCTTCGCCCTGGTACCTGCTGTCCTCTTGTCTTTCCCACCTCTCCTCCTTATTCTCTGGCT
>NW_006380386.1:0-1605 GCF_000327345.1 Myotis davidii
CTCTTGAGGTTTAGCCTGGTACATTTGACTCTTTTCTGGACAAAAACTGTCTGTATCATTGGGACACAATCAAATAGACCTCAAAGTCAAACATATTTTCTTGCCACCTTTCATTCCTGTTAAAATTGTTCCTCCACATGCATTCCCTTCCTCAGGTAATGATTATCAATTACTCATGGCCAAAAAGAAAACTGGGAGTCTCCTGAGTGACTCCAATGGCATTCTGGGATAGACATTGTTTGCTAAACCTCATCCTTGCTTTGTAGGTCATGGACTGAGCCCACTGACTCCTCACTTACTTTTTACCTTAATCCTGCACCTCTGCAGGCTTTGCCTTTTGCATCTTCTTAGTCTCTCACTGAGCTAGGTGAAATAACTAAAATTGGAATAATCAATTTAGAAGTTATTGTTTAAACTAGGGGTCAACAAATTTTTTTCTGGAAGGGGTCAACTAGTAAATAGTTTAGGCTTTAAAGACCATTTGGTCTAACTGCTCAACTCTGTGGTTGTAGCACAAAATAGCCGTAGACAATATGTAAATAAATGAGTGTGTGTACTTCAGGAAAAATTAAAAATTAAAAATCAGACAGTGGGTCAGACTTGGCCTGTGAGCTATTGTTTGCTGATGCCTTATTTAGACCAGAGCATTGGATGAGATTGCCTATGACAATAGACTGAGAAGGCCAGGAGGCTCTGGAAAGAATCCAAAGACACCTCATTGTTGAAGTTGTTGGCTTAGAAAAATAATTTAGTGAAGGAAAATGGTCAGAGAAGTAGAGAGAAAATTAGGATATGGATATGTCCTACAAGTCAAGTATATCTCCATTATTATCAAAGGCTGAGGAGAGATGAAGTAGGATGTGTTGAAATCTGTGTGAGTTTGGGCCTGAGACCAAGGTACTTTGTGACAAAGGTGGACAGAAAGCTGGTACTAAGGTATGATGGGCTGAAGTTTAATTCTGGGGCCCAGGCCATTCAAAGAAGATTAGGGATAGAAGGAAGCAATAAACAGTTCAGGGTATCTAAGACCCAGGTCTTGCTCAGGATGCACAAAATATCAATTCTGGATAGCAAATTTTCTGTATTCTAGAGTGGTAGAATTGTGAAATATTTGGTCTTATATTTAATCCAAAAATGTGGATACCTGTCCTGAAAGACATATGAACATTGATTCCTCAATAGGTTATCACTGTAAGATATCACTGTCTAGTTTCTGGTGGGGAAATTGAAAATAGTCTCTAGAAAGCTTTACATGGATGAAACCCTTAATCAACAAACTCCAAAATGTGGCCCTCAAATCCTTCCCCAGTCCTGCTTATTGGGGGTGAGGAGGGTAATGAGACAATTTGGGAAGAATTTAATTCATGCAGTATGTCTATAAAACCCTTTTCTGTTGTCATCATCTAAGAACATGATTGTACTTCACATATTCTAATTAGAGATAGATTACAATAACACATTTATTCACTGGTTTACTTTTAAATGTTTTTACTTTTTGACTATGCAAATACACCATTCATCATCAACGTGTAAAGACTAAAGTAATCTCACCATGATTAATGGTTTTAAAATTATATCTTTCTGCACATAAAGTTTAAGAAAAAA
>NW_006380387.1:0-1605 GCF_000327345.1 Myotis davidii
TGACATACTCCCAGGAAACTCTGGTTTCCTATGATAAGAAACTGTGAATTCAGTATTTAGATGCCAACTTTGTTAACAATTAGTCAAGGTAATTGAACTAACTTGTTCAGTTTATCAAATCAAGTCTGTATTGAATACATGTTATCACAAGGAGAGATATACATGTAACTGGTGTTCTCTTGGTATTGACTCCAGAGACTTTAGAGCAAAGATCACTGTTAAAGTATTTCTTTGGCTATTGTCCTGCTGGAAAATATATCTAGAATTCTAACTCCTTTCAAAGTACTACCCACCTCATAGCCACACATACAATTTTGAAAGTCCAGAGAATTAGTTTATATATTTTTAACAAATAAATCCTCCAAACTACCTTCTAGAAAGTATCATCTTCCACTTTCTTGATTCCCTTTAAATAATTCTGCTTCTCGGAATGCTTAGTGTTTTGCAGGCTATGGGAATGTGATTTGCCATGGGTTCTGATAATGAATAGTGTTCAATGAGGATGCACATGGGCTCTTCCTGGCTCAAGTTACCATAGTTATCATTATTGGCTCCTTCTCCCATTGCAACAAAGCCCTGAGAACTGAACCAACACTGTAGGGATTAACAGGTTCCCATGTGTCTATCAAAGACTTGGCTGCAGTAGATGTTACTATGGCGCGCTTAGTGAGGATGCTTCCATGTCAAGGGCTTGTTTTCATATTGTGCCAAAATCTCTTTGGGCCAAAAGCATGCTTTGTCATTCAGAGTCCTCATTCTAAACTCATGTTTTTTTCTCAACTATGTTAAAATGAACTTAAAGCAATACTCCTATGTGCTTCCAACATGTTATAGGGTATTTAAACTAGCCCTCTTTCAATCCCTTCTCATTCTAGTTTTCAGATCATAGGAGTTGAGCTAGAAGACACATCTAATAGACAAATATTATGTGTAACTAACTCCCACTTACCTCCTCCCGTATGATTAGAAGCATAGTTTTCACATCCAACTTTCTTTTGGAATCTCCTTCCCCTTGAAATACCTTGTTTTCCAATCAATTTCCAAGCTGTGAGATACTTTGATCATTGATAAGTGTGCTCCACAAATCTTTGAGACATATTCGTATAATCTAGGTTAATGGCTACTTGTAAATCTAAGCTCAATAAAGAGGTTTTACTGGATATGTAGCTAAGAGAGGGACATATGCCTTTGAAGGCTGGGAATTGACAAAGAAATATTTCTCTAAACTCAGAAAAGGATAGTGGTTTCTGAGATTCATGAGGATTTTGGATGCAAGAACAACTTTCTCAGAACACAAAGTGGCAGTTTGATTCCAGGAAAACAGATAAACTGACCTCTAAGCATTGGATCTCCAAGTCATGGCAACATCATTTAGGTGACTTCGGAGCTTCTAGATTAAAGGCACTGTGTGGGCATGGATAATGGTCTTTCAGACTTAACTAGGGCAGACCGAACCCTGGAGGAGCTAATGTTTGTGTTCATAAATATACCTGGATGATTGGATGACCATGGTGGAGGCGGCCCTAATAATTGCCAGACTTGAATTTCCCAACAATTGATGATGGTAGCTTGGAGTGCATTTAATTTTATTTAAAGAGAAAAAAA
>NW_006380388.1:0-1603 GCF_000327345.1 Myotis davidii
AAAAAAAACATAAAAAAATAAAGGGCGCTTTTTAATCAATGTCTTACTAACGCATCAAATACCGTCAAGCAACAGCAAAAAATAAGAAGAAAAAAGACGGTGGAGGGCTGACCCTTTGTTGTCTAAAAGCACTGGTTCTCACTGAGGGAGGACATAGGCAATGTCTGGAGACAGTTGAGTTGTTACAACTGCAAGGAAGGGGAGGCGGCTATGGCACTGAGGGTGGAAGCCAAGGATGCTGCTAACCTCCTACAATGAGCAGAACAGCCCTTAACAACAACCAACTACCGAGCCCTAAGTCAACAGTAATATTCAGAGGTTGAGAAATTCTGTCTGCACAACTTAAGAGTGAAAATCGCTCACAGGTCTAGTCAGAGCTGAAGGGACTCGAGAAAGTGAACACTGTAAGATTGTAATCACAAAGCTATACTATCAACGTGGTGCTCCTACTATCAATGAATACAGCAAATATTGGAGTAACCAAGCACACAGGAGAGAGGAGCCACCATCACAAGAAATCTGTGGTTGGTGCTAACCAAAGGCATGAAAGCCACTCATGTGGCAGCCTTCCGGAAATGATGGCATTGTCACAATTATTCAGAGTCACATCCCTCTCCCTGCACTCCCAGCTGTACCCACAGAGGCAGACACGCAACAAGCTGGAAACTGTGTGGTCAGGGGAGCTCCTCAGATCACACCCTCACCCCAGAGTAGGTTAATTAATCCACGGGAACAGAAGCCACAGAGATGTGGTCCAACGAGCCCTTCTTGCACAGTGCACCTTGCTCTGGCCACAATATATGCAGTCCTGTGGAAGCCAGCGAGGTCAACATTTTCATCTCAGCTATTAGCTCATTGGCATTACTGCCAATTAACAGTGCTACTCATCATGAGTTTAAAGTCTAGCTCTTAGGGGGCACAATGTCACAAAAGTGGCAACTACCTTTTAAACTCACCCCAGAGACATTCCAATCAATACTAGCCTAGAGCTGATAGCCATGTCACTGCCAACCCAAGACATTCATCTAAATGAAAGTCAAACCACACGTGCAATAATGGCACATCTATGTTCAGGGCATAGCCTGAATGAAAAGCAATTTGTCTAGATATTATGTTACTATAAAAAAACTGAAGGTGGTAATTTTTAAAACCACATACCGAAGTCAAGTGTGAGCTTGTCTGCACTTGGTTAGACTCGGAAAAGAAAATCCACAAATGGAGAGACTTTGCCCACATCAGAAAAAGGACCAGACGGCCTGAAACTGTCTTCTGTTTTCAGCACATTATCATAAGGGGGAGGGGGGGACATGAAATACTGTGTCTGTGTCTAGAGATACGAGAGTTTACAGGGACTGGAACGAGCTGACATCAGCACAGGTCATGGAAGGTGTTGAGCTGGAGGAGACATCAGAGACTCAGAAACCACAAAGGCAAGAGGGAGGGGGGCAGACAAGCCATGTGGACAGCCACCTGCCGGCGTGGACTGAGGGACACAGCAGTGCCCGCCTGCCCAAAGCCAGCGCAGATGAGGCTCCTCCATTGTTAAAGGAAGCTCAAACTCTGAATTCTCACATGAAGTCTTTTCAATTCTTAAAAAAAAAAA
>NW_006380389.1:0-1605 GCF_000327345.1 Myotis davidii
TGGTGAAGAGATGAGGACTTGGGTCTGACTTGGGTGCTCTAACATGAATGTCATCCAGGAAAGAAAAGAGAACAGTAATAAGGACTGAAGTAGAGTGACTATGAGGCAGGGAGAGCTAGAAAAGTGAAGAGGGGACTGTATAACACAGAGGGTACCAGTCTGCTGATAGTTGAGTAAGATGCTTGGTGGCCATTAGATTTGCAGCAAGGAGGGTCTAATGCACTTGACAAGATTAGTCAGCAGGGAGAATGGGAGATAAATTGAAATTGGTTTGGGAGCCAATGAAAATGAAGAAATAGAAGCAGGAAAAAAACAGAGTTAATTTGAAAAATGTCACGGAAGGAAGCAGAGAAATGGAGCAATAGCTGAGAAAAAAAAAGAGATGAGAGCAATATGTTATTCTGCTGGCTGGTTGGTTTTTTACAAAGTAGAGGACAGAGTGTGCTTTTGTAAGAAAGCTATTTTAAGGGGGTATTTTATTATTACTATTGATAGAAACTCATATCTGACTTATACAGCTAAAGATATTCAGGCATAAAGCACTAAATAAATGTAAATGGTTTATTTGCAGAAAAGTGATCTCTGGGGAATTTTCTAACATTCTTACTTATATTTAAATGCATATTTCTACATCTGCCCTGAGGTTTGAGTAACTGAAGTTTAAAATTTCTTAGTTAAATTAGCATATGTTCTGATTATGTACCTCATTAAACTAAATTTCTTGTAGGGTAACAAATGTATGACAACGTAATGATGACTGAGGAAAACTGATTGTACACCAGCCAAAGTTAAGTTCAGAGGACAAAAGAATACATTTCTAATCATTTTTCTAATATATCTTATGAAGTTAGGAATTAAGTTGTTATAGAAAATAAAACTGTTTTAGTTTGTACATCTGGGTAAATTACATAATATTTACACACTACATCTGTTGTCCCAAAATCAGACATATCCCATGCCTTTTCTGCTCCTACACAAATGACAATGACCTTCCCATGTATGACGCATCCCCTCAGGCCTACCAAGCGTCATGCGCCGTTCCTAAGACCAGGAAACCGAGACCCCAAATGTGAAAACCACTAACCTGGATACTTGCTAAAAGAAAGAGCTTGGGTTAGTATGGAATTTGGTGTAACATTGAAATATGGGAATTTGTTCCCAGCATTCCCTAAGAAACAAATTTTCTGTTAGGGAACCCAGCTGACAGTGCATTGGAATGAAGGCTGTGATCGGCAAACATAGTTTCCTAGGCACATAAACACTGAGAAACAGAAAGCACCTCAGATAATTGGTTTAAACACTTTATATGCAGCAGATATGGGATTTAAAATAACATTCTCAAGTTAAACTGAAAACGTCACTATGTAAATGCCACAACTAACTCACGTGAAAGAGTAAATATCAGTCTTGCAAATTGGTTTTTCTAAAGGGCACTCAAAGGCATAAAATTGCACGTTGCTTTCTAAAGAAATAGCTTCCTCTCTATCAATTTTATCAATCTTCTCTGTGTTGATAGAAAACCCATGGATCAGCATATGTTTTGGAATTTCTGAATCACTGACTTTTAAAAAAAAATTTATTGAATGTATTGGGGTGACATTGGTT
>NW_006380390.1:0-1604 GCF_000327345.1 Myotis davidii
AAAAAAAAATTCCCAAATTACTTGAGTGGCAGTCATTTAATCCCTGTCCCTACTGTGCTTGCATTTTAAGTGACAGAGCTAGAAGCATCCACATTATTTCCATAATGTGAAAATAAAAGAATTGAACCTCCCCAAATACCGTATCTGCCAAAATAAAGAGTAATGCTCTTTGGAAAATGTAAATATAAAAAATCTACTCATTTTCTATTAGTTTAAATTAATGAAAGTGACCCATAAATATATGAAAAAAGTGCTCATCTTCACTAGTCATTAAGAAAATGCAAATTTAAACTCTAACACAGTATCATGTACCAACACTTATCATAATGCCTAAAATTAAAAAGACCAAAATTGCTAAGTGTGGGTGAGGGTGTGGAGCAACTGGAATGTTCACACATTGTTAGTGGGAGGGTAAACTGGTATAACTACTTTAGAAAACTGTGGCAAAACAATTTTGCCAAGGGGAAAAACAGATTTGCATAGAATAAAACAGTTTTACCCTATGACCAAACAATTCTAAGTTATATACCATCAGGCATGCATAATACCAAAAACCAGGGAAGAATATTTACAGAATTATGTATATAACCCAAAATTGGAAAGTGCTCACTGCCTTTCAACAATAAGTATGAATGTTTGACATCAACATGCAAGGATGAATCTCACAAACAGGATTTTGAATGAAAGAAGCCAGACACAAAAGAATGGATAATGCATGATCAATTGGTTCTTAGGGTCAACCTTGGTCACGACCTATCCAACATATTGAGAAAGGCCTTGAGGAGAGTGGTACCATACATCAGAACACAATTTGGAGGGGGAGGGGGCATTTATCTTGCATTGGCTGCTAATTGTTTGATCTTAGGAAAGTCATTTAACCTCCCTGGACACATTTATCCCATGTAATTGGGATAATGAAACCTTCCTCCCCAAAGCAAATGGCTGTTTTCAAGATCTGTGAGGTCTTGTATAGCTTTAAGATCTATGACCCAATGTGACAGCTTCACTACTTTGTATTTTCATCAATAAAAACATGAATGGTTCTTTTAATAAAAACGACAGTAGGTAACATTTTTCTAAGTACTTTGCATGTGTTACCCACTCAGTCCTCAGAACCAACCCTATAAAATAGATATAATTGATCTCTCCATTGTACAGATGAGAAATCTGAAACTCTGAGAGGTTAAGCAAATTTATCAAACTTACACAGCTAATAAGTGGTAAAGCCAGAATTCAAACCAAGAAAAATCTAACTCTATAACCCGCTTACTTAACTAATCAATATGCAAAGATACCATAGTTACTCCATTTTATCTAAGCTGACAGAGCCTTTAAAATTAAATGTAAAACAATCCCATATCTAATCAGAACATAGAATATAAAATGAGATCTACATTATGTCTTAAAACTCTTATTTTGTTCGATCAGGAGACTGATGGTTTTAATTTGTTCATATAAATCTGGCCTTTGAGAATATAGCAATTAAAGCAACTATTGCTACTAGGCAAGCTCCAGCCAATTTGGATAGTCATCTTCACATTTCCTGTACTTGATGCCTCTCTAGAAATAGAAGTAAAATTTGTCGCCCTTGTTGTTGTTATTTT
>NW_006380391.1:0-1606 GCF_000327345.1 Myotis davidii
TTTTTTTTTTCTAAAAGAATAGAATATCTAACAACTTTCTTTTCTTTAACATAATCTCTTTAGAAGCTCCTTCTGCATGTTTAGGAATAGGTGGGAAGGTGAGTCAAAGGTATATGACCTAAAACAAAAATGCTCAATTTTTGAAACAGACACCTTCACTGGTTTTTCTTTTTTCATTTTATTTAGTTGAACTCAACTCTTGGCAGATCCTATCTTTCTTTCCCTCTTTCTCTTACTCCATCTGGAATGTGAAGAACAGGCTTGAATCACCTCTTAAAGGTTGTATAGAGCAACAGGCACACCTTTCAATCTCCCCCCCCCCCCAAATACAAGGCTACTGCTCACTGAGGGGTCTTTTTACATCATTTCCTTATTAGGCTGGATCTTCTTTTATACGGAACTTCTGGTGCCATTATGAGTTTGCCATTATGTTTTTGAAATGTGCATGACGTGGTATTTTGTAACCTCTCCCTTACTGGAATTAAACTATTAATCCTGAGCTAATTGCTATTAATTTTTAAATATATATCCTAAAATTGTATTATCAACTCTTACTTTGTGTTATTCTTGCTGTAAAAATATTATAGCATTGGAGGTCTTATGACTTATGTTCTTGATCTAGTTCCAAATATATTATCTGACCTTGAGAACGTCAATATTTTTTTGAGGCCTCCTGTATTTTTTTAAGTATAAAATAAGGTTTCTGGGCTGCGTATTATTTGAGACACCAGTTTTAGATTCTCTGATTCTGATTCAAAGAAAGCCACTTTATGATATACTAGTATATTCTTTTTGTAGCTACAACTAGGAAACTATTAGCACTAGAAAGAAATTTTGAGTGATGTTGGGGGAGTGTCAAAGAGAACCAGAGCCAGAGATCAGTTAAGTCAATAAAGAGGGATTTTATTAAGAAACTATTGTAATAGAGGAACAGAGAATTTAGTATTTAAATGAGCTCAGTTCCGGATATGGTAAGGACAAATGGGGATTTATAGCCAGGGAGCCAGGTGGGAGAGTCAGGAAACAGAAATTAGGTAAGAGGTAAAACATCAGGAGAGTTACTGCTGAAAGGACTTAGCAGCATTCTTCCTGAAGGCAGCCAATGTGATCAGATCAGGGTGGGGTATGAAACATATAATCAGATCAGGGTGATCAGATTAAAAGGGTGGGGAATTCTCCTTAAGATGATTTGGCAGGATTCCTGATACAACCAGACTAGGAAGATTTGAGGACAAGTCCCAGGGACAGGTATAGTCAAAAGAGGGCTCAGAGGAAACTGTCTGAAGTTTGGTCAAGGAATCGTTGTCAGGTGCTAACGGCGCCTGCTAGTTCTGTGCCTTCAAGAGAATGTAACGGCCTTGGTAACAAATTATATTAGGAACTATATAAAAGTATGGAGCAGTGCAATGTTTTTCATGCTTATTGAACATCAGAAACAGCAGAGAAATTTATTTAACACCAGTGCCCCTGCCCTAACACAATGTCTAGCAATATTTATTGTTGTGACTTGTCCACTGGCATTTTTTAAATAAAGCCCCCTTTGAGGTACTAGTGTATGTTTAGGACTGACAACTATTAGTGCAAATTATTATTATTTTGTTTGTTT
>NW_006380392.1:0-1605 GCF_000327345.1 Myotis davidii
ACCCACAGGTTGAGAACCGCTGATGTAGATGAAGTAGATTGGACTCTACAGGAAAAGGCAAAGGTCACATTCCCCAAACAGTCCCCTAAATGCCCACACACCACGAGCCCGCCCACCTCACCCTGGGGACAAACGAAAGAATGGAGGATCCAGCTCTTTACTTCAAACAACGGAAATAAAGAATGCATACCCATGTTTCCTTTCTTGTGTCAGGTGCATTTTCCACGAATATGACATGAGTAGCCGTCAAATACAAAGTTCCCAGGGCTGCTTTTTTGGAAGATATTCGATCTAGCAAGCGGACATTTTCGACCTAGGAAAAGCATTTGACACAGTTATAGTTACAGCACCGGAGCTAGTCAGGAAAGTGAAAAACAAGTAGGTAATCTTGTTCTTAATCCAAAATGCAATTTGAGAATTTTACCAATAAGAAAAAAACAAAATTTTCCCCTTAAATTAATTAGATCTCAGAATATGAATCTGTATATCAAAAGATAAAGTTTCCCCAATTACTTAAATATGACCTTTAATGTACCACAAAAGATTGATAAAACCTCTTCTTTAAGATTACCCTTTCTATATCTTAAATAGGTCAGTGTTTTCATTTCACTGTAATTATGTAATTCTAATTTAAGGCAGGTAGTGTGTGTATCAAAGTTCAGCATTCACACAATAACTATGTATGAATTATTTTCTATTAAAAAGAAAATATACTTTGCTATGTGTTTCATGGTTGTAGAAATTGTCTCAAGGCTGTTTGCTTCCACATAAATGAGCAGGAAATAGAAATATATATCTGGGAGCAAAAAGTATCAGAGAAGTGTTCTGCATTTTCCAAGGAAAACCTCTCAAATGAAGATGCTCACATTCACTTATAGTAAAACCTCTCTAACAAATGGAATTCTCACCACTGAGCTCATTTGAACTGTTAGAAGAGATTTCTTGGAAACAATTTTTTATCAAGATGATATTTCTTATATGCAGAGCAATTTCAAGGATGTGTGCACTGGGATCATTCCAATACGAAATGTAATGGAAATGACAAGACAATCTCTCCAGGGCAAGTGAAAAACTGAAGACGGACGCTGGCTCAACCCTCATCCCTCAAGTCAGGATGGTTACTTGCCCTCCATGAGGCAGCTTAGGGCCTAGTGGGTCGTATGTGCCCCATTCTTTAGGCCAAAGGAGAAGCTGTGGTCCTGATGTGACTGGAGAGCTGCTCCAGGGAAGACCTAGGTGGGTCTCCAACCTAACGAGCACTGCAAGGACAACCCCAAGGGCAAAGAGCACTCAAGACACCCATCGTCCAGTCTCCTCTGTGCCCTTAGAACCAAACCAGTCTTCCAGGTCCCATCCCATTTCTTCCCAATTCCCAGGGATCTAATGAGGTAAATAAAGCATTAGGTACTTCAAATATTTTCTTTAGTCAGACCATTTACTCCAGGTGGTTGCATACTTCTTGAGACTTGGTGAATGGTTGTTTCTTAAAGATGTTCATTTAAGAACCTATCAGCTTCCAGATTTGAAAAAGTACTTCTGTTGTTAATGATATGCTCCACATTCTTTCAATGGGTCTCCACCCCTCTGTCTCTTTCGTCAATGGTC
>NW_006380393.1:0-1606 GCF_000327345.1 Myotis davidii
AAGAAGCCAAGAGAGTGTACAGCAGTAGCAGTAGCAAAAGAATCAGTGATGGGAGTGAGGGAGGGGTTTTGTGATTTAGTTAAGCAAGTCCTTGCCCTGTGGCAATCTGATGTTAAACAAATTGGAGTTGAAATCTGACAATCACTGCATACAATCTAAAAGTTTGAGCATTAACAAATCCGATTAGTGTTTTTCATGAGTTTATAAATATTGCTTGAGCTCCCACTCTATTTTAGCTCGTGTTCTAGACATTAGGGATACAGCAGTGAACAAAAATGTCCTTGCCCTCACTCTATTGGGGAAGATTGATAAAAACAAATATATGTTTAGTACGGCAGATAAATGATTAATTCTATGGGGAAAATGTGAGATAGGGAGTTAGAAAATGCTGGTAGTGGGCAGTCAAGCGTACTTCAGTGGCAGTGTGACATTTAAACACAGGCCCCAAATAAGAGAGAGAGAGAGAAGGCAAAAGGATACCTAGAGACATGCCAGGCAAATAAGAAGAAATCCAGGACACTTACTCTAGAGATTTCCTCTTGAGTCCACAGATTACATAGGTGGACAACACTAGAGAATAATCCTAATAATGGTGTAGGTAGCACTTACTCAGTGCAAGGCACAGTCCTTAGAGATTTCTAGAAGTGCATTTGAATAACTCACTAAATCCTAACAACAACACAATAGTATACGGTATATACTATGATCATCATCCTCTGTATTTGATAGATGGGAAATGAAGGAAAAGAGAACCTCAGCAATTTGTCCAAAATTAGTCACCCTGAGGCATTTTTGGGATTCGAACCCAGACATTCTAGCTCTGTATGAGTCTTCAGTCTTTCACACATTACATCTCATTTGACCTCTTCCTTGGCACATTTTCTTCTGATTCTGTCTCTTCTTCCTTCCTCTTCCAATTCTAAGGACCCTTATGATTATAGAGGGCCCATCTACATAATCCAAAATATTTTCCCTATGTTAAAGTCAGCTGTTGATAAACCGTAATTCTAATTGCAACATTATTTCTTCTGTGACACGCAATATAACAAATTCACAAGTTCTGGAGTTTAGGGTGTCATCATCTTTTGGGGGAGGGAGAGGTCATCCTGCCTACCACAGGCTCCAGCTCTGTACTCTCAACCACTAAATGACTCTACCCTTATAAACATGGCCATAATACAGTTGGTTTCTTTGTGGGTCAGCCAGGCTAAGTCTCTGCATAGTCCAGGCACCAAGGCGATTAAAGCCAGACAAATTTGGGTTTATGAAATATGTTTTTAGTCTAGTCATAAACCCAATAGGTACTGAGCTGAAATGTAGGAAGCAGGGGTGCTACTCATTCAACAGTCCTGGGATTTTAATCATATACAATTATTGAAACACAACTTTATTATTTCTATGTTGCAGAAACATGCACATATTCTTAATTTTTAAGAACCTAACTAATATTTATGTTCACTTTTCATATAATTTAGTCCTATTGAAAATGATCTATCTCATTTCTCATTAGTTTTTCTCTGCATTCATTTATTTATATTTTACATGAAAAGCTGAAAATGCTATTCTGGTCTGTAATCTGTGTTCACCCAAAAGTTTAAAAGCAAAA
>NW_006380394.1:0-1607 GCF_000327345.1 Myotis davidii
CAATTTGCAAATTAGCCTTTTATTACATAGGATTGTTGAAAGTATTACATATGTCTCTTTGTTTCCTTCATTGACCTCTTCTAGAGCCTCTCCCCTGCCCCAGGCATTCACCACCCTATTGTCAGTGACATTGAATATAATCAAATGAAATTGTCTTAATTATGTATTCATTGTTACTAAAGATATTCATGATTATTACCAGAGACTTGATAATAGTATCAATTTATAAGGTATTCCAAAAAAATGTTACAGGTAATTCTTTATTATTTTACTAAGATTCAGCTACATGCAAGACTATTAACCAGAATTTTGTAAAACCTTCTACTTGTAAAAATGAGAATGATTGTTCCCAATATATCTCACAAAAATGATATAGGTATTAATAATTTAATGATTATGTGTCAAATAACTCTGAGTGGGAGATAATGGGAAATTTTCTTCTTTTTAGATCTTTAACTTGAAAATCAAGACCTGTCATGTGAATTCTTACTGATGAAGGCAATCAGTTAATGCATCTCTACCTTTCTTTTCTTCTATGAAATCTCAAATCCCAATTCTTGCAGTGCTCTGGCATTTTCTTAATATTTTTGTCCCAGCAAATTAAAATAATGAATGAAGAGTTCATAAAGTTAAAAGAAAATATACAGGCTGTTACAGGTTCTAAGTCCAAATGTTTTATAAGTATTAGTAATACCTTTTTAGTTAAGTTATATTTGCCATTTAGTTTATATGTATGGACCTGCATTTATCTGAATAGGAGATATTAAAATATTTAAAGTGTTCAGTACGTATGGTTTCTCTATGAGAATAATTTGCATGAACGGATGGACGGCTGTCTGGACAGCGTCAAGGAAAAGCAGTACTGCTTGAAATTTTATGTGTGAAATGCTGAAATGCAAAGCATACAGTCTGTAGACTAACGTAAGTTATGTAGAGAGGAGTCAAGTGAGTGGCAAGCCACGATGCAGGGCGAAACTCTTGAATGAACGCTCCTCTAGTGTTATGGTAGATACGTGGATACACTGATTAATAACAATGCAATGAACATAAAAAACAAACAAGATTTTTATGTCAAAGCACCACTTAAAGTGATATTCCCTGGTCCTTGTCCTGCGACGGGTTTTAACTGAGCATGCGTACGCAGTTTCTGACAGTGGGTGGGGGAGGCTAAGATTCAATACGCGTATGTTCCTAACAGAGCGCGTGAGACTTGATTCATTCCTCAGCGCTCCATTACCAACTCTGACAGCCTTCCAGCTCGGTTGGAAAATGAAGTACAACATCAGGTTACTAAGCAACTCGGCAGCTTTTTCAAAGTATGTCTAGGACTCACTTGTTTCTCCTAATTGATTCCATCCACATCATTTTGAACATAAATGGGACATCCTGTTCAAAACATGCTGGGTTTCTCCTTTCAGCTACCATGTCTAACACCTCTGCATATATGAATCAAGGACTGGCATATACATGTCAAATTCAAAGCACATTTTTTATCTTCTTGAGTTACAGTGAAAAAATATATATATTCTTTCAGCAGTTCAAGCTAGTGTCTGAAGTTATCTACATACTGTCAGAAAATAACTTAAAAGCTGATTCCTTTTTTTTTT
>NW_006380395.1:0-1606 GCF_000327345.1 Myotis davidii
GCGTGTCATAGGTTCGCCATCACTGTGCTATTTGAACCGCCTCTTCAGAATGCTGTAGGGCTGCCAGGACCTCAAGCCAAGATGCCTGGGTGCCTTCTCCAAACCTGGAATCCTGACTGGGTTAATTCAGGTGAAGTTGGCTGGAGGCAGGATGGGCAAATTATTTGGGTCCCACTTTACCCTGCAGTGGCTTCTATCACAGCAGCACAGATTCCTGCAAATCAACTATAACTGGTGACTCTGCTAATACTTTGTCACTCAAGACCTACTCCTGTGCAGTAAATCTCACTTGTAGACAGCTGAATAGATGGATTTAGAAGACCTTTGGGGAGAAAGTATTACAAAATGGCATCTCTAAGCTTGAGAGCTATGTGTGAAAGGGTTGGATGGGAGTGTTGTCAGGAAAACAGGTTTAAAATCCTCTGTAACCAGAATCTTAAATTCACTCATTTTTTATTCTCTAATTCCCATTCTGTATGGATAACATTAGAAGTGTATAGATGTACAATCTTGAATGGAAACGTCTTTACTTCATTTTGTATAATCAGAGAAGTTGCTAAGGGAATTAGAATATAAATAATTATTGAAAGGGAAGTGCTCTAATTACCTTCAACTCTCACTCTGTTTTTGTTTGAATTCTTGATCTTGGCTCACTGTTTCATTTCCTATTGTGTAGCCTTTTCATACTGATACAGTCCTTCCCTACTGCCTTTATGGCTTCCCTTTCTAGGGACCTACTGACCAGGGCTGAGCTTAGTTTCCTGAACACTGGGAGACAGTGTTGGAAAATTATACCACATCACTTGAAAGTGGAAGATTAGACCATCTTGTTGAAATGCCTCCACACTCTCTTCTCCAGAAGTTTCCACTGATCATCTCTTGTACTCAGATTTCAGGTCCTCCTTTGACTTGCTCACTAGTTTAATACCCTTTGGACCTCTTATCTGTTGACTTAACTTCATCATCTAGGTTTTGCTCGTAACTCTTCAAAATGTCTTTTCCCTAAACTCTGGGTCCATCAATACCTCTATCAATACCAATGTTACAGCATATATCATAACCCTTTCCATGCTTTATAGAGTCAAGGAAAAAGTCCCATCATCTACTACTTTCTGTGGCAAAGATCTCTGGGAGAGAATCAGCATTTGATTTAGGTATAGGTTTTGATCAACAACCAACTTACCAAGGATCAAGAAAAGTGATCTAAACTTCTATTTGAAAAGTAAAAAGTGATCTAAACTTCCCTCATGGGGAATGCTGTGCATTTCAGGAAAAACATCTAGGTGAGATCTGGAAGTTCCTTCTATCATTGCACCGAGGGGATGGAGGTTGAGAATTTGATTTAATTCTTCTGGTTTTCATTCATTATCCGTGGACAAGACATAGTTTGTCATAAGTGATTCCACGAAATGATTTGTTACAGAGCAATGGTGTATACTACTCTCTCTTACATTTGCCACATGTTTACTGAGTTTCTGCTCTGCGCCAGCCAAGCAGTTCTCTGTGCAGAGAAAGCAGGAGCATGATGATCTCTGCCCTTGAGGAAAGTGTCGCAAAGTGGAAAATAAAAAGCTAGTTACTGCCGAAACCGGTTTGGCTCAGTGGA
>NW_006380396.1:0-1606 GCF_000327345.1 Myotis davidii
AAAAAAAAGCACTTTTAATTGTGTTAAGCAAAAGAATATGAAACATTTTCAAGATTGATAAGATTGATGTAGGAAGTCATAGCTGTAATTTCTTATTCATTAAATTAATTGTAAATATGTCTGAAAAATTCTGTCCTTATAGATTTAAATAAATATTTGACTGCATATTTGAATTACTCCTCCACTTGAAAGAGGGAAAATAAATAAAAGTGCATAAATGCAATGTCATGAATAAATGAAAATTGTCAGAAATGCATGAGGAAATGCCTTATACTCAGAGACTGGTCCTAGCCAATCTTATCACTTTCGATCTTAATGGGTGTTACATTTCCACTATAATACTTCTAATCCAACTGTGTAACACACCAAATTTTTGCCTCTTTTTTAAGAGTGTGTCCTGGGATGCTAATTCTACAGGGTAAAGTTAGTTCATAACCTTCAGTTCAACAACACTCCATAACATTTAGGAAAACCTCCTTATTCCCTGTTGATTTGTTTCCTGCTAGAAATGTTTTCTATTTCTGAGACTTGTGACTTTTTCATTCAGCTGTTGACATAAAAGGAAAGCATAGAAACTTAGTGAGTCATCTTTTGTACACTGGAAATTCAAGTGTAACATATTCATTTTATCTGTGGTTTTTCAGTCTGCTCAGCCATGATGTGCAAATGTCAAATAAATAGTTGACTTTTGATGTGTTTTCACACGGTCAGTAAAAGAGACTAGCAAGGCAAACTTTGTCTTTGAACATCTCTGGGGCTGGGTTTCAAAATCAATAACTAACTTTTATGTGTGCATTTCAGTTTATAAAATGCTTTTTATATTATTCCAACAATCCTGTAAGTATTGTTGTTATTCTCATTTTAAAGATGTGAAAAGAAGCTCAGAGAAAATAAGTTGCCCCAAATTACACAGAACTGGGACTTAGTTTGGTTCATTCTGAATGTCCTTTAAACTTTTAGCAAATACATGGCAGTGTAGCTGGCAAAATCATCAACCCAATTATTGTACTCATGTTGGATGTGAATCCACAGATTTCCATGGTATGGATTCTGTGATTATCAACAGCAGGATATTGTACCAATAATTTAATGAAGTATAAAATAGAATTACTATCGTAAGTCATAGTCATCTCAAGATATGTAGCACCTAGCTCAGTGCCAAGAGGAAGAGGTGCTTAATGAATGCTCGTTGGATTGAACTGAAGGAGGAAAAATGACTCCAAATATTTTTTTTTCATTCATTAGCCACATTTTCCAAAGGGCTGTTGTTCTAACTAGAATATAATGGCTGTTGTCCTAAACATAACATTACAAAGCTTTTAACTGTACTTAACGCTGCACTTCATCTGTCTTGGGTACCTCCCAGTTCTCTGGAGCCTCTGGCTTAGGCTGAGGGTTATAGGATGACGTGGATCTGAGTGATTTTCATTTTGTGATCTATAATCTCTTCAAAAATTTCTCCTTTCATCTAATTAAATAACGGGATGATCTTTGTGGCTATTATGGCAGTATAGCTCTAAGTATGGAATTGTGCTCAGGCTGACCTTGGAAATCAGCAGGTCCCAGTACCTCTAAACAGTGGTTCTCAACCTTCCTAATGTCACGA
>NW_006380397.1:0-1606 GCF_000327345.1 Myotis davidii
CACTTACCATATTAGGCTTTTATTATATAGGATCTTTGATATGAACATACTATCACTTCTACAAAATTTTACTGGTTACATAGATCCACCTTGATACAATGAGGGAAGGGATCACACAGGGCCTGAAATACAAGAGGCAGGATCACCGGAACTATTTGAAGGCTCACTACCTCACTGCTCAAGTGTTTGTTCCCTCTGTCCCTGCTTACGTTAAAAATCAGATGCAATTTAAAATGCCAAGCGTGTCTTTTCTCATGATTTTGTAGAATGTATAAGACTCATTTCATGATGAGTTTGGGATGTGTGGTCATTTGTTGTCCCAAGGTCAGTCAAGCCATCTCTATCAGAAATAAGTAGTATATAAGGAGTTGACTTACTAAAGCATTGAATTTTCTGCAGCAGGTGTATTGCACTTGCTTCAGAATCCCAATGTTCTCTATTATGATTCTCCAATTAATCTTGTCTTATAATCTATATAATATCTGTTTTCACCACTGAAACCACCAAAGCTAATGTATCTGCCAGATTTAGTGGTCCAAAGGGCCTAGCTACTTGCATCACAGCCTAGACCTGCTGCAGAACAAATTTATACTCTAGGGTATAAATTTATACTCTAGGCTGCACTCACGGCTTTTGTAAGACCATTATATAGGCCAGAGATTTTTCTCTAGATTTGTAATATACTTTCTTCAGAGGTCACAGAGGTCCTCCAGGAACTGAGCTTCTTTCCTTATGGTCGGAGACACACAATGCAATGATCTGTCTTTTATTTTGGAGGAGATCTTCCAGTATGTCCCTGACCACTTGCCCCCTAAATATGTTATGGCTATAATCTCTTCTACCATTATAATTGTTGAGGGGAGAGGTATTCAAGTTTCTCTTTAGTTCATAGGTTTCCAGATTGAGAAAATATATTTGTGAGCTGAACTTAAAAAAACAAAATCTGAGGATCGACATCTGCACCAGAACCTGAAAAGAGTCTAGACTTTGATAGGATTCTGCAATGAGATAGAACTGTGGTCTGTGAGAGTGGATACATTAATTTTGCTAATAGGGAAGAGCATGCATCATTTTTGGGGGTCTGAAGGCAGACTGTAGTGGTCAGGCTTTAACATGGCCCTTCGTGATCCCACTCTCTTGCCTTAATCCTTTTGTGTAGTCCCTGGTCACATTAAGTAAGGCTGACCTGTGTTACTACTAGGATATTGTATAAATGATGATGTGTGTATTTTGAGGCTAGGCCATTAATAAGTGCTTTTTCCCCTTGCCCTTTTGAATGTGAGACCTCCTGCCCACAGCCAGAGAGGAACTGAAGCCTTATGCCAGTAGCCACAGGAGTGACCCATCTTGGCTGAAGATCCTTTGGTCCCAGTCAGGCCTTCAGAGGAGAGTAACTCTGGCCAACATCCTAACTGTAACCTTTTGAGAGATGCTGAGGCAGAACTATGCAGCTATTACACTTCTGAATTCCTGATGCACAAAAACTTGAAAACAATACATTCGCTGTTTAAAGCTGCTAAGTTGTTAAACATCATTAGTTAACTAATAGAGCCACCTAAACGCAGCCTGGAAAGAAAATCAATAGACTTTACATTCAGATGGACAA
>NW_006380398.1:0-1607 GCF_000327345.1 Myotis davidii
CTCTAACCAACTGAGCTACCTAGCCAGGGCCCCAAATTTTTCTAACTAGCTTATTGTCCTTCATCTAATAAACCAACAAACATAGGAAATATCATAATAGAGCTCTTTAAAATTTACCTTTGATAATGAATAATAATTGAAATAAAAATATGGTTAGAAATAGGCATCTTATTTCACTTCTTGCCTAGGGCTTTATCTTCCTACATCATCTTTTCCTTATCTTTTTTATGCTGTTAGAACCCAAGAGAGAGTGTGTACCCCCATGTCTGGTCCCACTTTGGCTATCAGGAGGGCTTAGTTTCTTGGATTTCCTACAAGATCCAATTTGTCTGCTGGCACCCAAACTTTCATGATTTTTCCCAACTATTTCTCTAGTCCTTCAACATCCCCCTTCCACACAATACTTCCTCAGCAAGCCTTCACATTTGTCTATAGTCTAATTACTTCCACAAATTCTAGTACATCCTTTATTCCCATAGAACTTGGAGTAGCTCTTTCTCCTGAAAACTGATGGGTCCGATGGCATTACATAACGTGTTGACCACCAATAATAATCTCTGACTCTTTTGCATTGTGTTCACTCTCTACTTCAAACCTCTTTGTCCCCAGCCTCCTTTGAACTTCCCTGACACTGTAATACATGCAGAATCATCGTATATCTACATATCTATTCTTTACCAGGTGAAGGCAGGTTCTTAAAGACCACTTCCTGCTAAAGGAGTTCCTCACCTATTCTAGGAATAAGAGAAGATAATTAGGTAGGGAAAAGGAATATTTCTGGGCCATTCTCTTTCTAGGACCACTTCTAAAACTGTTCCTGAAGGGAGGAAGGAGACAGAAAAATGGTTGTCAGGTGGAACTTTGGTACGTGTCCCCAGATCTCCACACATTTCAATATCCATTCTTTCTCTTCTACGAAAAACTAGGATGAAAGGCTGCAAACAATAGAAAACTGAAAAATAGGTACGAGGGAAATATTTAGTTAATAAAGTCAGTATAAGTTGAAGTAAAACATATTTTAGAATAAAACTAAAATGATAGTTTTAGTGACAAATAGATATCAATTGGTACATTACACAGGAAGCATAATCACTAGTGGAAATGAGGAAGGTATGACTCTAAGGCACTCTGACTCCTTTGTCCTATTGCTTTTCTAGTCCATTTCTACATGGCAATGCCCTATCAAATACTCAAATGCAAAAACTTGACTTCAAGTAATTGTCAACATTCATCTGGACTCTTTTCTTATTCCATCTTACATTTCTAAATCACATTTATTTCATAACGTTAACTCAAGCCAGATGAAATCCCTTGACAAAAGAATCGAAAAGTCCAAATTGATCTCTTAAGTGGATCAATAGAAACTTAACTGAAATGGATTGGGGATTTTATCTAACCTGATGTAGTAGAACACTAATAAGATCACTTCCAATTCACACATATAGAACTAAATTTCAGTGCAAATTGATCTGATTACTAAGGATGAATGGTCACCTTTAATAATGGATTAAGGTGGTAGAGAATTCTCTTTTTATATGAGAATGCTTTTTCTTTTCTTTCAAACTCCTAGAGATTGTTTTAACTTTTCTTTTTATGCTGAATTTCAC
>NW_006380399.1:0-1608 GCF_000327345.1 Myotis davidii
TTTTTTTTCCATAGAAGGATGCACATATAAGCAATAACTGTATGCTTTTTTCCACTCACAATACAGTCAACTGCAAGGTAAACAAGTATATGAATGTAAGGAAAGAATGAATATACTGTACTTGCATGCTTTTCCAAGATAAAGTATTTAAACACTGGCTTATCTTTTTCTTCTTCATAATTTATAAAGTCCATAGTTAGATATGGAATGTCTTTAGAGATAACAAAGTCATCACTGACTTTCCTATTTCTCCTCATTTTAGAATGCTGCTTTTAAATTACCTGGGCAAAATTGGGACAAAAACTCCTTTGAAGGCAGCTGCAACCTTTTCAGTTGGTTGGAATACTTTTGCTTGTTCAGAGTCATTGGAGAAACCACTAAACTGGCTACTTTTTAATTATTATTTGACAACTTGCCTCCAGTCTTCAGTTAATAAGTGAGTCATCTTTATAATCTGCTATCTCCAAAATTTTTGGATTATATACCCCAACAATAAAAAGTTTTAAAGCACAGCACTGTTAATATATGCATATCTACGTTACATTGCATGCATTCACTACTGCACAAAATAGTCTTTATATTAGAAATGTATATAAGAGTAAAAGGATTTTAAGTATAAACTGAAAATATAGATAAAAGTTCTAATGTTTTCTTTCTGTTATCCAATGGATTATCTTGTACAACCCCTATGGTATGGGCCCCCATTTGAATATCATTGTTCTGTCACTGTTCTAAATTATTCTAAAAGACTAAAAACATTAGTATCAAGTGTGTTGAGTAACAATATGAACTATTTCCCTGGATTTTCTACTTGGTACTAATGTTAGTACCTAATTCTCTCCTAGGTAGTAAGTAATGTATATATTAAGTGTTTTCAGTGCTGAATAATAGGTTCCTTAAGTATATGCTTGCAACAGTCCCCCCAGTTCTTAACATTATCAAAATACCATCTTTGCACTTATTTTCCTGGAGCTGTTTGTGTAAATTCTAACAGTTAAACAGTATGGTAGCAAAGAACATAGATATGTTTCTGTTTATTTTTTTATGATTGTTACCATGCATTTTTTGGTGAATTGCTAAATTAAAATATGAACTCTAAATAAAACTCAGTTAATTTGTGCATGACTTATTGAAAACCATAGTTACCCAAAAGTTGACATTAAGCATTGGATTAAACTTAACCTATTTGTTAAAGTAAGGGTGTTGATTATAAAATAGTGCTAAGAATACTAAAGAATCATCAATTACTGTTGGTCACTGGAATGAGGGACAGTAGCAAGAAAGTGAACAAGGTGATTCAAATTAAAATATGGTTATACAACAAAAATGACCAACATTTAAAAAATAAGTACGTATGTAAAAGTATGTAATAATTTTCAGTATAGCCATTTAAAAAATAATATCTTCAGGTAATGTATCCAATTAAAAGCTTCTGGCTTAAATAAGGCCCTTTTGGCCAAATTGGTTTAATAGCAGCAGTGTGTAGGTCTAATTTGTTATGAAACAGCCCTTACATTTATTTTATAGAACTGGTTCATTCTTTCTAAATTAAGAAAAAACTACTTTAACCAGGCCAGTTGAGCATGGACCCATGAACCAAGAGGTCAC
>NW_006380400.1:0-1609 GCF_000327345.1 Myotis davidii
CCTGCCAATCTAGTATCTACATAAAGTAAAAATGTTTTTGGAAAAATTATGTTCATACAAAAATAGCTAAGGATACTAGTTGTCTGATGAGCTGAACTACAAGAAATGTTGAAGGAAACAATTAGGACAAAGAAAGTGACACTATATTAAAAATTTGATCTACTCAGAAGAACGGAGAACACTGGAAATAGTAAATGTTTTTGTAAATAAGAAAGCGCGTTGTTTTTTAATTTATTTTAAAATCATTGATTTTAAAAGCATAAATAAATACAGACAATGCACATGGAGTTGATAGCATATGCAACATTCAAAGAAAGAAGGGCACAAAGAATAGAGGGGAAATGGAAGTATATTGCTTTAAGGTGTTTACACTGAGAGTGAAATGGTGTGAGAGATGTTGAAGGTAGACCATGATTATATCAAGAGACATATTATAAACTCTAGAGCACCCACGAGAAATGTACTAAAACATAAAGGGGAAAGTGTGGATCTTTGAGAAAATATGCAAAAGCGCAAAACAGGGTCAAGAGACATATGGGACAATGAATACACGTGGCATTTCTGTACGATGCAGTGCTATCAACAGTGAGGAGAGTTTGTGACATGGGTAAAGCTCAAGAGCATTACCTTCAATGAAAGAAGTCAGGAAACAAAGAAAAAATACTGTCAATTTATTGAAAATCCTGGAACAGGCCTCACATGGAAGCCAGCAGATGGTGCGTAGGGCTGCCAGGGGGTGGTGGTTTGGCCAAAAAGTCATGAGGGGTATTTTGGGGGTGATGGAAATTTGTATATGTTGGGGTGATAGTAACATTTCGTCTACGTGGGTCAAAACCCATTGATCTGTAAACTCGAAATACATGACTCAGTGTTTGTTTAGCAAAATGCTCCTCATGAGTTTTGACCAAGAGTTAAATGTGTTCCATAAACACTGGGGTGGTCAAAGTGGGGCCAAGGTGATGGCCCGCCATCTTCTCTCCTAGTTCAGTTTTCTGGAACATTCCCTTTGAAATCGGGTTCTGTGCCTCCATCTGGAACAGGGAGTTGTTTGTTGTGTTAGCCACAAGGTGGCAGAGCAGCCTGTTCTGTCACAGTTAAGCACCTGGACGCAGCATTACCTTCAGAACATTGTCCCTGAGGATGAGTGTTGACCTTCGGCTGGCACAGTCCTCTGGGGGGTGGAGGGGAGGGCTGTGGTTCAGCCAGCCCCCCTCAGCCCCCCACCCCCTGTGTGAAGCGCCTGCACAGAGACCTCCTGCTGCAGGTACCTTTTCATTCACCTCAAATGCTAAGCGAGTCACTCAGGGACCTCAACGTGGAGACAGGAGACCCGTCGTGGCCGGGCAGCACGTAGTGGGCACTTTGCCTGGTTATAAGCCAACAGCTCTGAGATGCGTGGGTCACCATCTGGTTCAGCTCACACTGGGCTTCCGTGACAGGTCCCCAGCAGCAGCCACAGAGCTGCGTTCCGGGGGGAACACGGTGGGCTGTCCCCTAGGCTTGCAGGTGCCAGCCCCTGCGGGAGAGAGGGCAGCAGCGGGAGGGAAGGGGCAATGGGGGAGGAGGGGACAGCTGGGGGAGGGAAGGGGCAACGGGGGAGGAGGGGACA